>NW_027331920.1:12978547-13092574 GCF_048418815.1 Hemitrygon akajei | reverse complement strand
TTTGAGATAGTGATTTAGATGCATATCATATTTTTTACTGAGTTAAGTATTGTATGTAATTAGTTTTGCTACAACAAGTGTATGGGACATTGGAAAAAAAGTTGAATTTCCCCATGGGGATGAATAAAGTATCTATCTATCTATCTATTATTTTCCATAGAGGTTGCCTGACCTGCTGAGTTCCTCCAGCATTTTGTGTGTGTTGTTCTCCGTTACAATTCCTCCTCTCTGCCCCTTTCTTTTCCCATTTCCTGCACCTCTCTCCCTTCCTCCATTCTTACCCATCTCTCCCACGTGCTCTCACTCCCTCTGTCCCTCTCTCACCCCGACTGTTCATTGCAGTCTCTCTCTCTCCCCCTTTATCACTCTCTCTCACACACACAAACCTCTCCCCTGTATTACTCTCGCAATCACTCCCACACTCTCCTCCACTCCAGCCCTCTCCATCTCTCACGCCTCCACGCTACTCCACTCCTTCCTATCCCCCTCTCTCCTTGCCTCCCTCTCTATCCCAACCCGTTCCCACTCTCCTTCTCTTGTTTGCCCAAATTTCACGTAAAATTGTTCTCCCTCTCTGCCTCCCCACCCTCTATCTTTGCTCACGTTCTTACACTCCACCTTCCTTCCTCCTTCCCTCGGTGCCTCTCTTCACCCTCTATCACTGCACTCACTCACTCATCCCACTCTCACCCTCTTCAACCTACTTACCCGCACTCTCCCATTCTCCCCCCTATAGTCTACCCTTTGTCTCTTAACATCTCTTTGTCTCTTAACATCTCTCTCCCTCACTCTCTTTCTCTCTTCACCACTGTTACATCTGTCCTTTGGCCACAGAGAGAGGGAAATGAGTTAGACGCAGATGGAGAGGGAGGAGTGAAACTGATCGAGTCAGCAATTGATTGTATCGGCATTGGCTTCGTTCAGTGACCCCAGCTCCGCCTTGTTCCCAGACTGCATATCCTTCCCTCCATCGGTGCCTTTATAGTACACTGACAGAGAGAGAGAGACAGACAGACAGACAGACAGAGAGGGAGACAGAGAAAGAGAGAGAGAGGGAGAGACAGAAAGGGAGAGAGGGAGAGACAGAGAGAGAGGGAGACAGAGAGAGTGGGGGGAAGAGAGACAGAGAGAGAGGGAGAGGGAGAGAGAGAGGGTGTGGAGAGAGTGAGACAGAGACAGACAGACAGAGAGAGAGTGAGTGAGAGAGAGTGATAGAGTGGAGGGAGAGAGAGAGAGGGAGACAGAAAGAGAGTGAGACAGAGAGGAAGGGGAGAGGGAGAGAGAGAGGAGGGGGAGTGAGCGAGGGAGAAGTATAGGGAGAGGGAGATGGAGAGGGTGAGAGTGAAATTCCTCTCCTGTCTGGTTCCACTCCGTCCTGTTTCTCCATCTTCCCAGTATCTCCTGCTTCTCAACTTCCCCCGAGCTCTTTACCCGTTCTATCTCTCCTCCTTCTACACACTCACTTCTCCCCACATCTCATCATCCCTTAGTCTCCCTCCTCCCTCGCCGCCTTCCCAATTCCTTCAACTGTTTCTCCCTCTTCCCAATGGCCTCATACTTCCCCTCGCCCTCTCCCTCCCTTTCCGCTGAGGATTTGACAGTGAATCAGAGTCACCGGAAGTTGAGTAAATCCGTGTCCTGCAGAAGCGACAGCAGATAAAGTCTTTCGGCTGGATGAGGAGGGCGCGGGAGGAATATGTTTCATATGAGTGATGCAGGATTCAGGAAGGTAGGGAGTAAGCAGAAGGTGAGGGGTTAGTGTGAGAGTGGTGTAAGGCGGAGAGAGTGGGGAGTAATGGAGGAGAGTGAGGGGGAGGGATAGTAGAGTTTGGGATGAGAGAGGAGAAGCGTAGAGAGACTAGAGAGAGGAAGGTGAGAGTGAGAAAAGTGAGAGAGAAGGAAGAGATTCGGGGAAAGCGCGTAAATAGATCCTTCAGTCCGTCTGGACAGTTCCACCCGTGTTCACAGAGCCAGTGCTGTTTGCACACGGTTGGAATTTACTCCTGTAAACCTTCTCCACCCGCGTGTCGGGTCGGAGCTGGAGAGCTGTGAGACCTGGTATCAACACTCCCCACCCCCTCCATTTCACCAACACAATAGAGCTGGTGACTGACAACAGGAAGTCAGCCGCGGCGATGCAGACATTCCAGTTTACATCAACGGCAGAGGATAAGGGGGTTGAGAGCCCCAATCTCCTGAGAGTGAACACCACTAACAGCCTGTCCTTGTCCAGCCACAAGGACACTATCGCCAAGAAAACTCAGCGGCCTGTCTGTTTCTTCCAGAGGCTGAAGAAATTCGGCGCCTCCTGGACGACCATCATCTATTTTTACAGAACACATCTTGTGCGGAAACTAGTCGTGTTGTCACGGCAACAGCACTGGCCTCCACCGGAAACACTGCAGAGAGCTGTGAACAAGTTCAGTACATCATGGAAACTGTGGACACTGTTTACACATCTCTCTGCCTCAATTAAACAGTCCACGTTATCAAAGACCCCACACACGTCGAACATTCTGACTTCCTGAGAGATGGACCACTAACTTCACAATCTCCCTAATGCAGTGTTATGATTAATTGGTCTGTATGATTCGTTCATTTAATTAATTGTCCGTTGTAATAAATGTACCTAAATGTAATAAAAGGTAATAAATGTACCTTGATTCATTGAGAGCAACTGTCCCAATTTACGCTCAGCTCTCCTCTCCTCTCTCTCTCCCCCCCCCTCTGCCTGTCACTCCCTTTCTCTCTCTCTCTCTCTCTCTTCCCCTTCTCTCTACCCCTCTCCTTTCCCCTCTTCTTCCCCTTTCTTACCTCCTCACTTACCCTCCCTCTCCCACCTTCTCCACACCCCTCCGCCGCCTATTCTGCAGCACACTAAACGGAAACAAACAGGCCTCTCCCGGAAACCATAAGCCTTTATCTTCTGAGAGAACATTGAATCTTTCCAACCGACGAGAAATTATACAACATCTGTAATCCACTGAGTGTGTAAAACCGTCATCACAGTGCGGGGTGGGTGAGGGGTGCTGGTCTGGACGGGTGGGTGGCGGAGACAGCAAGCTACAGGAAAGGGGGAATTGGGGAGAAAACGAGAGGCAAACGAAAGGTTAGGCATAAACGGAGCAAGAGACAATAAGGGAAAGATACAGGTTAGTGACTGTGTAGGGAAAAATGTTTGGAGGAAAAAGTGGGAGGGTGCAAAAGAGTACGGATGAGGAAAAGATGAGATAGGGAAATTGAGGAATTGTATATGTATAGAGAGTGAGAGAGAGAGACGGAGAGATAAGAGAGTTAAGAGGGAGAGAGAGAGGGGGAGAAAGGGAGAGATAGAGGACTGTGGAGCTGAGTCCAGTACCGGGGCACAGGTAAAAATCATCTTTGAACTGTCCCACACTCACCTTGAAATCACATCCTCTGGTAATTGTGATATTCACCTGGTGAACAACCGATGTCGGTTCTCTTCTCTCAGATCTCTACTGAGCCTCAGTCTGCCTCTGGTCTCCCCTCAGCCCCCATCGCTACAGAGGAAACAACTGAAGCCTCTCCAACCTTTCATTCCCTCTGATTCATGAGGCAAACCTCCATTTCCAGAACATTAACTCTCACCCGATCCTCCCTCTGCCGTAACAGGGTTAGAGTTCCTCCTGTTGTCAACCAACGACCAGAGGTTCTGTGGTGGCGATAGAGTCACCCGGATGGTGAGATGTGTCCAGGTGCCAGGGACAGGGATGACTCCGATCAGGTCCCTGCCATTCTAAAGGGGGAGGGCGAGCAACCAGACTTGTTGGTACATATTGGCACCAATGACAGGTAGAAAATGTCAGCAGGCCCTGAAAAGAAATTTTGTGAGTTAGGTAAGGGGTTTGGGAACCGATGTGCTACCGCCGAGGATGAGGTAGTTGGTTTGTAGACAGAGACAGTATGTTGTGAGACTGCTGGCAATGAGAGGCTGCTGATAGGGCAACCTGGCAGTCGACAGGATGAGTTGCAATGGAAAAGACGCACAGAATCTAAAAGGCTGAACACAGGACTGAAGTTATTACATTTGAATGCGCGCATTGTACAAACTGACGTGGAGGAAGAGCTACAGACTGGCATACATGAGGTTGTGGGCATCACTGAAAGTGTGGCCCTGTTGGTAAACATAATAAAATCAAACCATCAGAAAGAGCTGGCATAGGGTCGGAAGGTGCTGAGTCGTTGTGGGTAGAGCTAAGGAACTGCAAGTGCAAAGAAAACCCTGGTGGAAGGTATGTGCAGACCCCCAAACAGTAGTAAGGATGTAGTCTACAAACTACAACGGGAGATAGAAAATGCAAGTCAGCGGGTCAACGTTACAATAGTCATGTGGGATTTCAGTACACAAATCGATTGGGAAAACCCGGTTGGTGCTGGATGCCCCGAGGGAGATATTCTAGAATGCCTGTGAGGTGGCTTTCGAGAGCAGCTCGTGGTTAAGCCCACTATCGCCAAATCATATCGTTTCCTCGCGGCCCGGTAGCACATTCTTTGCGGCCCGGTGGCTGGGGACCACTGCACTAAGGGATCTGCTATTCAGGATAGGGCGTGATGCAATGAACCGGGATTGAATTTGCAATTTGAGAAGGGGAAGCACAACGTCGATGCAGTGTTGCAGTGGAATGGAGGAAACTGCAGAGGCGTGAGAGAGGAGCTGGCCAAAAGTGATTGGAAAAGACCTTTGGCACCGATAACGTCAAAGCAAGAATGGATGGAATTTCGGGAAGCAATTCAGAAAGCGCAGGATATACACATCCCAAAGAGACAGAGGTGTTCAAAAGGCAAATAGTCCATAAGACCATGAGGTGCAGGAGCAGATTAGGACATTCGGCCCATCTACTCTGCTTTAACATATCACCATATCATCTTGGTTGATCCAATTTTGCACCAGACCCAATCTCCTGTCTTCTCCCCGTATCCTTTCACACCCTGAACAATCAGTAATATATGACCTTCTGTAGTAAATGTACAGAGAGACTCGGCCTCCACCATTGCCTGTGGCAAAGAATCCCATAGATTCTCCACACTGACTAAAGAAATTCCTCCTCATTTCCCTTCTAACAGGATGCCCTCTGTAATGGCTCCTCCGGTCTTAGACCCACCAATCACAGGAAAGATCCTGCCCACATCCACTCTATCAAGGCTCCTCCTTCAACGAGTTCACCCCTTATTTTTCTGAATTCTGGCCCAGAGACATCAATGGTGATATGACAACCTATTCAATACTGGAACCATTTTCGTGCACCTCCTCTGAACCCCCTGGAGATTCAGCACATCCTTTCTAAGACAAGGAGCTCAAACCTGCTCAAAATACTACAAGTGAGGCCTCACCAGAGCTTTTTAATGTTCCAGCATTTCGTCCTTGCTTTTACCTTTTAGTCCTCATGAAATGAATGCTCTGTATTCCATCTGCCGTTTCCAATCCTAATCTGTCCAGCTCCTTCTGTGGCCTCTCTACGTCCTCAGAACTACCTTTCCCTCCATCTCTGTTCATGTCCTCTGCAGATTTTGCAACAAAGCCATCAAATAGATCATCCAAGTCATCGCCATATAGCAGAGTAGACTCTCACATGGTGGATTGGATAGTGGACTACTTGACAGATAGACCTCAGTATGTGCGGTTGGGAGACTGTAGGTCTGACACGGTGGTCAGCAGCGCAGGGGCGCCGCAGGGAACCGTACTCTCTCCGGTCCTGTTCACCCTGTACACATCAGACTTCCAATATAACTCGGAGTCCTGCCATGTGCAGAAGTTCGCTGATGACATGGCCATAGTGGGGTGTGTCAGGAATGGACAGGAAGAGGAGTATAGGAAACTGATACAGGACTTTGTGATATGGTGCAACTCAAACTACCTGCGTCTCAATATCACCAAGACCAAGGAGATGGTGGTGGACTTTAGGAGATCTAGGCCTCATATGGAGCCAGTGATCATTAATGGAGAATGTGTGGAGCAGGTTAAGACCTACAAGTATCTGGGAGTACAGTTAGACGAGAAGCTAGACTGGACTGCCAACACAGATGCCTTGTGCAGGAAGGCACAGAGTCGACTGTACTTCCTAAGAAGGTTGGCGTCATTCAATGTCTGTAGTGAGATGCTGAAGATGTTCTATAGGTCAGTTGTGGAGAGTGCCCTCTTCTTTGTGGTGGCGTGTTGGGGAGGAAGCATTAAGAAGAGGGACGCCTCACGTCTTAATAAGCTGGTAAGGAAGGCGGGCTCTGTCGTGGGCAAAGTACTCGAGAGTTTAACATCGGTAGCTGAGCGAAGGGCGCTGAGTAGGCTACGGTCAATTATGGATAACTCTGAACATCCTCTACATAGCACCATCCAGAGACAGAGAAGCAGTTTCAGCGACAGGTTACTATCGATGCAATGCTCCTCAGACAGGATGAAGAGGTCAATACTCCCCAATGCCATTAGGCTTTACAATTCTACCGCCAGGACTTCAGAACTTTTTATAAGCTATTATTAATGCTTTTTGAGATAGTGATTTAGATGCATATCATATTTTTTACTGAGTTAAGTATTGTATGTAATTAGTTTTGCTACAACAAGTGTATGGGACATTGGAAAAAAAGTTGAATTTCCTCATGGGGATGAATAAAGTATCTATCTATCTATCTAGAGAATAATCGGTCCATCACAGACCCCTGTGGAATGCCATTGGACATCTGCAGCCAGACTGAAAATGCTCCATTTATTCACACGTTCTGCCTCCTGTCAATCAGTCACTGCTTTATCTGTGCTAGACTCTTTCTGTAATATCATGGGCTCGTAGCTTGTTAAACAGCCTCATGTCTGCCACCTTTTCAATGGCCTGAAATTCAAAGTACACAACATCAACCGATTGTCCTTTGTCTATCCCGCTTGTTATTTCTTCAATGAATTTCAACAGAATTGTCAGGAAACTATGCGGACTCCGGCCCTTTTTATCATTTGCCCAAAGAACCCTGAGACATCATCCTTAATAATCGAATCCAACATCTTCCCAAACACTGAGGTCAGACCAGCTGGCCTTCAGTTTCCTTCCCTTTGCCTCTCTCGCTTCCTGAAGAGTGGAGTGACACTGTTGTACTCCCCTTCCTCCGGAATCCCTCTTCCACACCACACTGTTCCTTACTCTTCACCTATTCCCTATTCTTCTTTATCTCTCTTCATCTCCCCACTCTGTCTTCTCCCTCTTTCAATCCCCACTCTCCCTTCTCTCTCTCTCTCTCTCTCTCTCTCTCTCTCTCTCTCTCTCTCTCTCTCTCTCTCTCTCTCTCTCTCTCTCTCTCTCTCTCTCTCTCTCTCTCTCTCTCTCTCTCTCTCTCTCTCTCTCTCTCTCTCTTCCCCCAACACTCCCTTCTCTCTTTTACTACCCCATCTCTTCTGTCTCACAACACACTCTCCCTTCTCTGCCTCACATACCCTCTCTCCGTTTCTCTCCCGGACCCCACACTCCCTTCTCTCTTCTATTCCCCTATCTCCCTAATCTGTCTCCCAGGCCCCACTCCCCCTTCTTCCCTCTCCCCACTCCCCCATCTTTCTTCTCCCCAATCTCACTTCGTTCTCTGCATTACAGGGGACCCCCCTTACTTGAAATTGCCTGAGGACAGAACTCGGAGATTTCCTGAGACAGGAAATGTCCCACCTCAGCCACCAAGGCGCCTCACTACAGGGGTGGCAGACCTTCTCCCTCCCCCCCCCCCCCATAGGATGAAGGCCAGGGCCCCCGGTGCATTTGCTGTCTTGCCCTCTCCCGCCCGGGGGACCTGAGGCCACATATACCTGTCGTAGTACACTGGGGAAAGGGAAACACGCAGAGGTGGATGGCACTTGTCGATACAGGTGCCCAGCACACCATCCTCCCAGGCAACCCCGCCGCATAGCGCGCTACAGCCCCTTCGAGCGCCAGCTACTAGCCTGTTACCTGGCGTTCATCGGCACAGAACACCAAACAGGCATCAACCCTGTCGTCCTCCGCCCCCACCTCCCCATAATGCGATGGGTCAAGTCCCCTGATTCCTCCCACAGAGAGGGCCGTCCTCCATTGTCAAGTGGAAGCTACATTGCGGAGCGGGCTGAACCCGGTCCTGAAGGGGTCAGCCGCCCCCATGAACAAGTCATGGCTTTCCCCCAGTCCCAGAACCCGGCCCCGGACATCCCCAAGGTACAACCCTCCTCAGCGTGTTGGGGTCAACCCTTCGATTCCCTCCATCCCGACGACAAACTGCACGCCTGGTTCACAGACGGCTCCAGCCGCTGGAAAGGGGGAAACCATTGTGGACAGCGGCAGCACTTCATCCCGCCACGGGCAAATTTAACCACAGAGAGGGAGGGGGGTTCCAGTCAACTTGCCGAGCTGGCAGCAGTAGCCCTCCCCCTCCAAAACACCACCGGACCAATCCACATCTACACTGACTCCTGGGCTAATGGCATTGCGCTGTGGATGGCCACACCGGGAGCACCGGATGCATTCCGGCCCTCACCCCATCCTCCCGTCACCACAACAGGGACCGTGTTCCCCTCGTCCTCACCTACCACCCCACCAGCCTCCGGATCCAGCATATTATCCTCCGCCACCTTCAACAGGACCCCACCACTAAGCACATCTTTCCCTCTCTACCCCTCTCTGCATTTCGCAGGGATCGTTCCCTCCGCGACTGCCTGGTCCACACGTCCCTCCCCACAGATCTCCCACCTGGTACTTATCCCTGCAAGCGTAAGTGCTACACCTGTCCCTACACCTCCTCTCTTACCACCATTCAGGGCCCCAAACAGTCCTTCCAGGTGAGGCAACACTTCACTTGTGAGTCTGTCGGGTCATCTATTGCATCCGGTGCTCCCGGTGCAGCCTCGTCTACGTCGGCGAGACCCGACGCAGATTGAGGGACAACTTCGTCGAGCACCTCCGCTCCGTCCGTCACAACAGACAGGATCTCCCGGTTGCCACCCACTTCAACTCGGCTTCACATGCCCATTCGGATATGTCCATACACGGCCTCCTCTACTGCCATGATGAGGCTAAACCCAGGTTGGAGGAGCAACACCTCATCTACCGTCAGGGTAGTCTCCAGCCCCTTGGTATGAACACCAAATTCTCTAACTTCCGGTAATTACCTCCCCCTCCCTTCCCCCATCCCACTTTCACTCTGCCTGCTCTTCCAGCTGCCTATCACCTCTCTCATGATTCTGCCTTCTTCTACTACCCATAGTGCTTTCCCCTTACATTCCTTCTTCACCTCTCCTGCCTATCCCCTCCGTGCTTCGCCTCCCCCACCCCTGGATCTTTCCTCTGACTGGGTTTTCACCTGGCACCTACCAGCCTTCTCCTTCCCACCCTCACCCACCTTCTTTGTAGGGCCCCTGCCCCCTCCTTCTTTAGTCCTGATGAAGGGCCTCGGCCCGAAACGTTGACTGCTCGTTTCCACGAACGCTGCCTGACCTGCTGAGTTCCTCCAGCTTGTTTGTACGTGTTGATCTTTGTTTAACTGTGTTTCCTAATATGGTCTTCCAAACCCAAAACTGATTCGAAAGTTTTCCGAATTCCCGACTGATAAAACGTGAAATCAACTCTTTTATTAAAAATATAATTATCGCACATTCCACAAGTTTTCATAAAAGAGACGTTCATGATATTGGCCTATAACAAGGAGGATCAGACAGGGAGCTCCAGGTTTTAGAATGGATACTACAACAACCATTTTCCATGAGGAAAGTGGATGGCCAAACCTCCAAATACGATTCAATAAGTTAATATTTCACACAAGAAGCAACATACATACCTGTTGAATCAAGAATTTCGACTACAAGTGCGTCATACATTTTATTTTATTCCTATTCACAACTCTATACCCTGCCCCTTTCCTTATAAAACTGGCAACACCACCCCTCTACCAACTAACCTGTCAAGCCTAACGACAATATATTCCTGCACGGGAATAAAAACTTAAAATGTGCAGGTTTCCTGAACAGAGATAACATCGGAAGAATCTGAAAATCAGAAATAAACTTCTTAAAGTCTTGACCATTATAAATCAGATTTGTTGCATTTCCTTGATATATTTTAATACTGATATGTATGTTCACAAGTAGACTGGGATACAGATACCCCACCCAACAAAACTTCATTTAAAGCTTCCCACAAAACACCTGTTTCACCGAGATACCTTTCTGCAGCTTTCACAATAATTTTAATTTCCTCAGTAGGATGAGATGTCTGAGCAGTACAATTCACCACATCGGTTATAAACATCACAAACTTCATTTTATCCAGCAGTGAAGTATCTTTGGTGAGAGAACTGTGATGCCGGCATATATCCACTGACGTCACAGTCTGTTCTCTGAGTGGGATCACTTTATCCAGTTTACCTGCTCTGCTTGCTGTACTTGTCTTTGAACCCTTCTGCTCACTGTGTTGTTCTGAACCAATTGAACTGGTCACTTCATGCCTTACTAAACCAATCCCTTCAGCCGACACAAGGAACACATCCCTCCATTCTCCTCACATTCACGTGGTATCTAATAGCCTCTTTCACATCTATCTCCACCACCACCCGATATTCACTCCAGACACCAACCATTATGGGAATGAAAAACAAATCTTGAAACGCAAATCTCCTTTAAACATTCTGAGTCAGCTTTTTAACATCATTGTCTTTTCCAATTGTTTTTTTTTCCCAACAGCAGCTATGCAGAGGAAAGACAAAATTGCACTAAATTACAAAATACTTCAATAGTGCAAAAAGGACCAATGAGGATGTGTTCCCCCTTTCTCCTGAAGTGCATGCCCACTGGCATTGGACATTTCCTCCTTAGAGAAAAAATCCCGGCTGTCCACTCTGTCTGTGTCTCTCACATTCCTGTAAACGTCTGTCAGACCTCCCTCAGCCTCTGCCACTCCGAAGAAAATTACCCGAGATTGTCCAGTCTCACTTTATCCAGGCAGCATCCTGTTAAGCGTCTTCCACTCACCATCCAAAATCTCCGCATTATTCCTGTATTCGAATGTAATTCTCCAGATGTGGTTAAACTAGAGATTTATACAACTGCAACATAACTGCCTGACAATGGAACCACTATCTGGGAGTTATGAACTCGGATTCCAAGATCCCCCTGTAGATCAACACAGTCCAATCTCGCCCCATGAATATAACAGCAAAGAGATAATGCTGAGGCTTTATAAGACACGAGTCAGGCTACACTTGGAGTATTGTCAACAGTGTTGGGCCCCACATCTCAGACAGGATGTGTTGTCATTGGAGAGAATCCAGAGGAGGTTCAGAAAGATGATTTCGGGAATGAAGGGGTTAAAATATGAGGAGCACTTGGCAGCTTTGACCCTGTGTTCACTGGAACTCAGAAAAATGCGGGGACATCTCATTGAAACCTACCGAATGTTGAAAGGACTGGATAAGGTGGATGTGGAGAAGGTATTTCCTGTGGTGGGGCACAGCCACAACATCGAGGGGCCACCTTTTCAAACAGAGGTAAGCAGCTTATTTTTTTTATTAGCCAAGGTGTATTGGATCTGTGGAATGCTCTGCCACAGACTGCGGTGGAGGCCGAGTGTGTGGGTATATTCAAGGCGGAAGTTGATCGTTTCCTGATCGGTCAGGGTATCAAAGGATATGGCGGGAGGTCAGATATCTGGAATTGAGTGCGATCTGGGATCAGCCATGATGGAAAGGTGGCTGACTCAATGGGCTGAATGGCCTAATTATGTTCCTATGTCTTATGGACTTATGAACACAAGCCCCCTCAATCATGATGAATCTCCTCTGCACTCTTCCAGCACAAAACATTCTTTGTACAGAATGCTAAGCAGAACTGAATGCAACTTTTCAAGAACGTTGTCAAGTCAGGCAGCATCTGTTGAGGGGAATAGAGTCGATGGTTGGGACAGAACCCCTCCCTTACGGCACTAACACAGGCCCTTCGGCCCAACCTTTCCATGCTGTCCTCCTGTCCATTTAAACTAATCCCTCTGCCTGTCTTTGACACAGAACACAGAAATCTACAGCACATTCCAGGCTCTTCAGCCCACAATGTTGTACCGACCATGTAACCTACTCTAGAGACTGCCTAGGATTTCCTGATCGTATATCCCTCTATGTTTCTAAGCTCCATGAACCTATCTAAGAGTCTCTTAAAATATCCTATTGTATCCACCTCCACCATCGCTGCCAGCAGCCCATTCCATGCACCCACCAGTCTCTGTGTAAGAAACTTACCCCTGACATTCCCTCAGTACCGACTTCCAAGCAGCTTAAAACTACGTCCCCTCGTGTTAGTCACTTCAAGCCTGGGAAAATGCCTCTGGTTATCCACATGGTCAAAGCCTCTCATCATCTTATTACAATTACTTATGTACAGGTTAGGAGAAATATAGCTTCAACATCACCTCACAGCTCTTGAACTCAATCCCACGGTTGATGAAGGCCATCATACCGGACGCCTTCCTAACAACACTGCCAACCTCCACAGCAGCTTCGAATGTCGTAATGACACAGACCCCAAGATCTCTCTGACCCTCCACACTGTCAAGAGTCTTACCATTAATATTATATTCTGTGTTCAAATTTGACCTGCAGAAATGAATCTCTTCATCCGTGTTGAACTCCATCTGCCACTTCCCAGTTCTGCATCCGAGGCGAGGAAATAGATTGCTGAGCCTCTGGCTAGGATCATTATGTCCTCATTGTCCACGGGAATGGTTGTGGAGGATCGGAGGGAGGCGAATGTTGTCCCCTTGTTCAAAAAGGATAGCAGGGATAGTCCGGATAATTATAGACCATTGAGCCTTACATCTGTGGTGGGAAAGCTGTTGGAAAAGATTCACAAAGATAGGATTTATTGGAATTTAGGGAATCATGGTCTGATCAGTGACAGTCAGCATGGCTGTCTGAAGGGCAGATCGTGTCTAACAAGCCTGATGGAGTTCTTTTAGGAGGTGACCAGGCATATAGCTGAGGGTAGTGCAGTGGATGTGATCTACATGGATTTTAGTAATGCATTCGATAAGGTTTCACACGATAGGCTTATTCAGAAAGTCAGAATGCATGGGATCCAGGGATGTTTGACCAGGTGGATTCAGAATTGGCTTGCCTGCAAAAAGCAGAGAGTTGTGGTGGAGGGAGTACATTCGGATTGGAGGGTTGTGACGAGTGGTGTCCCACAAGGATCAGTTCTGGGACCACTACCTTTCGTGATTTTTATTAATGACCTGGATGTGGGGGTAGAAGGATGGGTTGGCAAGTTTGCAGAAGACACAAATGTTGGTGGTGTTGTGGATAGTACATAGAATTGTCAAAGATTGCAGAGAGACATGGATAGGATGCAGGAGTGGGCTGAGAAGTGGCAGATTAGAGTTCAACCTGGAGAAGTGTGAGGTGGTACACTTTGGAAGGACAAACTCCAAGGCAGAGTACAAAGTAAATGGCAGGATACTTGGAAGTGTGGAGGAGCAGAGGGATCTGGGGTTACATGTCCACAGATCCCTGAAAGTTGCCTCACAGGTAGACAGTGTAGTTAAGAAAGCTTATGGGGTGTTAGCTTTCATAAGTCGAGGGATAGAGTTTAAGAGTCGCGATGTAATGATGCAGCTCTATAACACTCTGGTTGGGCCACACTTGGAGTACTCTGTCCAGTTCTGGTCACCTCACTATAGGAAGGATGTGGAAGCACTGGAAAGGGTACAGAGGAGATTTACCAGAATACTGCCTGGTTTAGAGAGAATGGATTATGATTAGAGATTAAGGGAGCTAGGGCTTTACTCTCTGGAGAGGAGGATGAGAGGAGAAATGATAGAAGTATAGTTGATATTATGGGGAATAGATAGAGTGGACAGCCAGCGCCTCTTCCCCAGGGCACCACTGCTCAATACAAGAGGACATGGCTTTAAGGTAAGGGGAGGGAAGTTCAAGGGGGATATTAGAGGAAGATTTTATACTCAGAGAGTGGTTGGTGCGTGGAATGCACTGCCCGAGTCAGTGGTGGAGGCAGATACAATAGTGAAGTTGAAGGGACTACTAGACAGGTATATGGAGGAATTTAAGCTTAGGGGGGCAGAGTTTAAGGGTCGGCACAACATTATGGGCCGAAGGGCCTGTACTGTGCTGTATTGTTCTATGTTCTATCTATTTCTCGCTGGAATCTCTCTTTTAATTTATTTTTTTATTGAAGGCACGACACAGTACAGAAAACGTAATGCATTACATTTTCCTCCATTTTGCTTGTATACCTTACCCCTAAACAACAACACAACGTCATCAGTGGGGCCTTCTGGAAGTTGTAGTCATTAGTCCTCGCTCTCTCCCTGTCAAAGCATGTTCCGTCAGCCACCACAGACGTCACCGAAACAGACCCACCGAGGCGCGAAGGGGAATCACACCCGTCCTTGTGGGCGCCGAGGCCGGCGACACCGACAAAAGCTAATCGCTGAACTCCGCCATGGCGATGGAGCGGAAGAGGAGGGGCTGATCGTGGGCCGATTTCCTCCAGCCTATCATAGCTCAGACGTAACACTGATCCCAGCTGTCATTGGCTGTACTGCCTGTCGCTCAAATGGGAACTCAGAGGGTGATTAGATTATGTGAATGTCAGTCAGCCTTCCTGTCTTTATGAGTTTGGATTTGGATTTATAACGGGACCGGAAGCAAATTGGGAGAAATGTGAGTTTTTATGTGATGGGCATCAGTCTCCGAGTTACATTATTAACAATAAAGGGGCAAAGGCCGTGGTGAGGAAGGAGGTTATTTACTGGAGGTTATATGGGGATAATATTGGAAGGGATATCAAACTTGTAATTGTTTGGGATATGATTTAGAAAATGGGGGGATTTGTGGGGATCATAATATTCCAGTGTTGATTAATGAGGGCAAAATGATTGTTACTGAAACAGGGAAGGTTGTGTTACTGGCTGGATCATTTGTTGAGATTCATAATCAGGATAATTTAAGTGAAGAAGTTAAACAATGTAGGGATATGTTTTTCACTGCTGGAATGATGTGCTGGAAGTCAGCTGTAGCAATGATAGTATCACTGATGGAGACATTTCTCTGTATGTATTTAAGAAGTCTAGTAATAATGCAGGTCAGGTGTCCCCAGGAAAGAATGATATTTGAAATTGTAATTGTATATAATTCTCTTTTGTGAAAATATTAAATGTTTGAATTGTGCATCTACTTTCCTCATGGAAAATGGAAATAGTAGTGCCTATTCTAAAACCTGGCAGATCCCCATTTGATCCTTCTAGTTAAGGGCCTATATCGTGAATGTCTCATGTATGTAAACTTATGGAATGTATGGTAATCAAGCGCTTGAGTTATATTTTGGAAAGAGTGGTGATAAAGTGTTTTATTAGAGTGGATTTTGGAAGGGTGAAATGACATTAGATTCAGTTTTAGGTTTGGAAGATTATATTTGGAAAACAATTAAATAAAGATGTTGTAATAGCAGTATTTCTTGATGCTGAAAAGGGAAATGATATGGAAGAAAGGACTTTTGATTAAATTAGGAGTGAGGGGGACATTGTATAATTTTTCTGAGTTTTTTTTTGGATGGACTGTCCAAGTACCTGTCGCCATGTTATGTTTGTGTTTCTATGAGATAGAGAATGGGATCCCACAAGGCAATAATTGTAGCCCTTCATTATTTAATATTATAATTAATGATATTTTCTCTGAGATGGGAAACTGGGATACCCTGGGTAAATCACAATATACAGATGACGTAGCTTTATATTTTAGAGGTATTAATTGTAATTTACAATTAATAGGTGAAACTGTGGTCAGATTGATGAGGATTTTAAGCTTTCAGTCGTTAAAACACATTACGTGGTTTGCAAACAGCATTAATAGACTTGCACTTGATTTTAACTTACATGATTAATGTCTTGAGGAAGTATCAGTGGTAAGATTTCTCAGTATGTGGATGGATAATAAGCTGACATGGAAGCACCTATCAGTAAAATAATTGATAAATGTAAAGGAGCTTTAAATCTCCTCAGACATCTATGTGGGTATTCTTGGGTGCAACATTGAAAATCTTTGTTGACCAATTATATTTGTTTAATTTGATCTGTTCTTGATTATGTCTGTGTGGCTTATGGATCAGCTTCATCTTCAAATTAAAAATGTTTGTATGTGATACAATTACAGACTTTAAGATTGTGTTCTGGTGTGGTAATGTTGTCTCCTGTTTTGGCTTTACTGATTGCAATGGGACAATTGCCCTCAAAGTAACAGAGGTTCAAGTTGATGTCAACATACTGGATTAATTTGCGGGGGCAAAGAAATGATCATCCTGTTAAAGGTGTGCTGGAGGACGGTTGGGGACATCACAAGAAGAGTGTTTTTTGTTCTGAGTGGCTGGGTTCTTATCACACTGGGATATGGGTGTATTTGATGATACAATATGTCCCACTGTAGCTTTCTCTGTAACCCCACCTTGTTTTTTCCAATGACTTCAGTTGATTTTAGGTTACACGATTGGATTCGGTTCTGCCTGAGAGTCTGTTGGTTCATCCGTATATTAATGAAAGTTATTATCATACAGTAACCATTTTTACAGATAAATCAAAAGATATGTTAACTGGGGATGTTGGTGTGGCTGTTTTTGTGTGCCAGAATTGCAGGTAATGATAAAGAAATGACTTATAGCCATTTATCAGCATCGGAAGCAGAATTCTTTGCCAACAGTATAGGCTTACAGTGGGTGGAGGAAATTGGTACTTATAATTTGCTCAGAATACATTTCGGTTTTGATGAGTCTTAAACAGGTCATTCTGGCAGTAGGTCAGATTGACTGTTAGAAACTCCTCAAACGGTATTACATATATAAAGTTTGATTTATATGTCTGCACATTATGGGCCCTGGACATCACACTGTTGAGGGAAATGATGATGTTGACTGTTTAGCACCAAAAGCTGTTAAATGTTAAGCTGTGGATTTTGACCTTCCACTTAGCAAATTAGAAGCTAAAGGGTTGGTAGTGTTAAGAATTAGGGGCTTATGGCAAGACGTAGGATAATGGACATAAGGACAGACACCTTTACAGAATACATAAACCTATTGGGTTTATAGAAGAAGGGCTTAAAACAAGGGAAGGAATGATATTGACATGACATAGAAATGCCCACACTATGCTTAATTATGCCTTGTAACTAATTGGAAAACTTCATTCTGTGTCGTGTACATTTTGTCATTATGAAACTGTCGAAACACATACTATTTCAATGTGAAGCATACAAAGCTGAAGAAAAATCAAATGCAGTCTTCAGTACAATCTTTGCGAGGGTAGATAGTTTTCAGATAAAAACTATTAAATTATGGGACTGACTTTAAATCAATTCACAGTTTGAGCTGGAAAAGGCATGTAATAATTGTGTTAAACCGAAGGAAATGACATACAGGGTAGCAAAGGTGAGTGGGATGTTTGATTTTTGGGATGCTCTTAAAATCCAACAAAAGGCAACGAAAAAAGCCATAAGAATGGTCAAGACGAAATATGAGGGCAAACTGGCCAATAATATAAATCAGGTTACTAAAAGTTTAGTTTTCAGTTACATGAAGAGTGAAAGGGAGATGAGAGTTGATACTGGACCACTGGAAAATGATACTGGTGAAGTAGTAATGGGGGACAAAGAAATGGCAGATGAACTTACTGAACAATCTTCACTGTCTTTTCCGGTCAGCACCGTCCCCACTTGTCCCATTTAACCTGTCTCATTACGGGTGGACATTAGGACCCGGGGGAGCTCAGGACCCGCCGCCCACAGCTGCTGCTGAATCCCCGGTGTTTCTGTTCGGTTGACGGATGCGGTGATCGAGTTAAAATTAATCAATCAATAATTCTCATCTTGTGTTTATTTCACTCCATAGAACCATAGAACACTACAGAAAACAGGCCATTTGGCGCTTGTAGTCTGTGTGGAAACTTTATTCTGCTCGTCCCATTGACCTGCACCCAGTCCGTAACCCTCCAGACCTCTCCCATCCATGTATCTATCCAATTTATTCTTAAATCTTAAGAGTGAGCCAGCATTTACCATGTCAGATGGCAGCTCGTTCCACACTCCCACCACTCTCTGAGTGAAGAAATTCCTCCTCATGTTCCTCCTAAACCTTTCCACTTTCACCCTAAAGCCATGTCCTCCTGTTTTTATCTTTCCTAATCTAAGTGGAAAGAACCTACTCATATTTACTGTCTATACCCCTCATAATTTTGTAAACCTCTATCAAATCCCCCCTCATTCTTCTACGCTCCAAGGAATAAAGTCCTAACCTGTTCAATCTTTCCCTGTAACTCAACTCCTGAAAACCTGGTAACATTCTAGTAAATCTTCTCTGCAATCTTTGAACCTTACTGATCTCCTTCCTATAGTTAGGAGACCAGAACTGCAAATAATACTCCAAATTTGGCCTCACCAATGCCTTATACAACCTCAGCATAATATCCCAACTCCTGTACTCAGTACTTTGATTTACGAATGCCAGGATGCCAAAGGCCTTCCTTACAACCCTGTCTACCTGTGACGCCACTTTCAGGGAATTATGTACCTGAACACCCAGATCCCTTTGTTCCTCCGCACTCCTCAGTGCCCTACCATTTACTGTGTATGTCCTACCTTGGTTTGTCCTTCCAAAATGCAACACCTCATGCTTGTCTGAATTAAATTCCATCTGTCATTATCTGGGCCATTTTTCCAGTTGGTCCAGATCCCTCGTCAAGCTTTGAAAGCCTTCCTCGCTGTCCACAACGCCTCCAATCTTGGTGTCATCAGCAAAATTGCTGATCCAATTGACCACATCTATATCATTGATATAGACAACAAACATCAATAGTCCCAGCACAGATCCCTGAGGCACACCACTAGTTACAGGCCTCCAGTCTGAGAAGCAATCATCCACTACCACTGTCTGTCTTCTCCCACACAGCCAATTTCGAATCCAGTTTCTAACCTCTCTATGGATACCTAGTGTCTGAACCTTCTGTACTAATCTCCCATGTGGTACCTTGTCAAAGGCCTTTCTGAAGTTCGTGTAGACAACTTCCACAGCCTTTCCTTCATCTACTTTCTTGGTCACCTCCTCAAAAGCTCTACAACATTCATTAAACACGACCTACCATGCACAAAGCCATACTGGCTATCCTTAATCAGCCCTTGGCTGTCCAATTACTTGTATATCCGATCTCTCAGAACACCTTCCAATAATTTACCTACTACTGATGTCAGGCTCACTGGCCTGTAATTACCTGGAGCCTTTTTTAAGCAATGGAATAACATGAGCTACCCTCCAATCCTCCGGCACTGCACCCGTGGCTGAGAACATTTTAAATATTTCTGTCAGGGCCCCTGCAATTTCTACACCAGTCTCTCTCAAGGTCCGAGGAAATATCAAGTCAGACCCGGGGGATTTATCTACCTTTATTCGCTGTAAGGCAGCAAGCACCTCCTCCTCTTTAATCTACAAATGTTCCATGACACTACTGCTTGTTTCCCTTCCTTCCATATACACTATGCCAGTTTCCTGAGTAAATACTGATGCAAGGAAAACTGTTTAAGATCTCCCCCATCTCGTGAGGCTCCACACTCTGATCTTCTAGGGAACAATTCTGTCCCTTACTATCCATTTACTCTTAATATATTTGCAGAAATCCTTTGGGTTTTCCCTTCACATTATCTGCCAAAGCAAACTCATGTCTTTTTGCCTTCCTGATTCCCTTCTTTAGTATTTTCTTACATTTTCTATATTCTTCAAGTATCTCATTTGTTCTTTGTTGCCTCTACCTGCTGTGCACTTCTCCCTTTTTCTTAACCAGATCGCCAATATCCCTGGAAAACCAAGGTTCCCTATGCCTGTTAACTTTGCCTTTAATCCTGGCAGTAACGTGCAAACTCCGCTCTCTCAAAATTTCGCCTTTGAACTTACTGAACACATCCTTGCCAGAAAAAAACTTTTCCCAATCCACTCTTCCTAGATCCTTTTTCATTTCCACAAAATTGTCCGTTCTCCAATTTTACCGGAACATTAAACTGCCAGTTCTGCCCCTCCTGCCACCAAGTCTCACTAATAGCAGCAATGTCGTAATCCCACGTGTCAACCCACGCCCCAAACTCATCTGCCTTACCTACAATACTCCTTGCATTGAAATAGATGTACCTGAGAATATTTATATCATGCATAAACCTTTTTTTAAAATTTCTGTCTATACATGCAGTCCCCTCATGTTCCTTATCCTCCTCCACCTCAGTATCTGCTCTAACACTCTGGTTTCCCCGCCCTCTGCAAATCTAGATTAAATTCCCCGGAACAGCACTGGCAAATCTACCCGCAAGAATGTTAGTCCCCCTCCAGTTCAGGGGCAAACCGTCCCGTCGGAACAGGCCCTACCTTCCGGGGAACAAAGCCCAATTGTCCAGAAACATGAAGCCCTCCCTCCTGCACCATCTCCTTAGCCACGTATTTAGCTGCACTCTCCGCAGATTTATATTTACAGGGACTTTACTCCTGACGCCGGTCCCGGGACCTGACCCGATTACAGACCCGGAGCGGAACCGGAGCAGATTCTCAGCCACCAGTTTACATCCCCAGTCCGGAAGAAAGGATAAAGTTTCCCCGTGAATTTATTCCCAGTGAAGGTGTGGAGATGGGACTTGGTCTCCGCGTTGTAAAATGAAACTGTCCCGTACTCGTAACTGAGATAAACTCCCACCCTCCCGGGGATGGGACCGGCAGGGAGACCGGACTCGGGGGAAGGGAGACCACGGTCCACGTCATAATCCCGATGTAACACGTCACCATTCCGCCCAATGACCCAGAATCCGGTCTCCGGTCTCAGTCTGACCCCTCCCTTCCTCTTCACAGACTCAGCGGCGACTCCCAGCCACCAGTCCCGATTCCCCGTCAACTCCACCTCCCAGTAATGTCTCCCCGATGTGAATCCCTCCGATCCCAGCACACAAGCCCGTTTTGTGAATCTCTTCCCGGTGTCATGGAGATTCCTCCAGGTCCGGGTCCGTCTCACACCCTGCCGATCCTCAGACACCTCGAGCCACGGACTTGCCGTTTCCACATCCAGGGTGACAGAGACTGGGGGGAGAAGCAGAGAATTAGAGAGTCCCCGGGTATCGGGGGGAGACTCGGGCAGCGCGGTCCCGGGGATCGGGGAGGAGACTCAGGCAGCGCTGCCCCGGGGATCGGGGGGAGACTCTGACAGCGCGGCCCCGGGACCGAGGGAAAGGCCGCTGGGCTTCAGGCGCAGTCGGGTTCCCGGGGTTTGACCCGACGAAAGCGGATGGACAACTAATGTCTCCCCAAGGGTTTTACGCTGGACGGAGAACAGAGAGACCCCTGGCCCTTGACTCCTCAGACAGGGGAAAGATCCTCCCTCACTCCTGCCTGTTGACTCCTGAAAGAATTTTGTGTTTCCATGAGATCTCCTCTCATTCTTCGAAACTGGGAACAGAGAACATAGAGCAGTACAGCACAGGAACAGGCCCGTCATACAATGTTCACATTAATTTGTGAGTGTGAAGTGGGGGAGTGTGATGGTTTGAGACAGTAAAGGAGGTGATAATGGGAACCAGTAGGAGGGAGATGAATGGCAGATTGAACCAGGAGGGGGAGGGGTGGAAAGCCCGTGTGTGAACTGTGTGTGCAGACGTAATGAGAAGCTAGAGGGGGCAAAGATTGGAGATCAGGATCCCTTTGCCCCTTTCCCACAACCCCATCCCCCCGCAGCCCCTCATTTAGACAGGGGATGAATTTGCAGGAACATTGGAAAAAAGTTGAATTTCCCCATGGGGATGAATAAAGTATCTATCTATCTATCTATCTATCTATCTATCTATCTATCTATCTATCTATCTATCTATCTATCTATCTATCTATCTATCTATCTATCTATCTATCACAAGCCCTGATGAAGTGTTTCAGTCTGAACCGTCGACTGTTTACTCTTTTCCATAGAAACTGCCTGGCCTGCTGTTCCCCCAACAATTTGTGTGTGTTACTCTGCTTTAAATATACTCAATTATTTGGCATCCACAGCTGCCTGTGGCAGATTCACTATCCTGTGGATAAAGGAATTCCTCCACCTCTCTGTCCTAAATGGACATCCCTATAGTCGGAGGCTATGCTTACCGTTCTCGACCCACCCACATCCCCCCAACATCAACTCTCTCCAGACAGGTGTCAGAGAGATCTGGCGAGACCCTTCATGAGGACCTGTGTAGCTTGGATTACCAGCATCTGCAGATTTTCTCCTGTTTGATCTTGAAAGCACAAGTTAATAAGTAAACATCGTGATTAGTCAGAGTCTCAAAAGTTATGGGGAGGAGGCGAGAGAATAGGGGTTGAGGGGGATAATAAATCAGCCAGTCTTCTAAACTGCCGTGAGTACAGTCCCAGAACCGACAAATATTCCTCATATGTTAACTCTTTCATTCCCGGAATCATTCTTGTGAACTTCCTGGACCCTCTCCAATGGCAGCACATCTTTTCCGATATAAGGGACCCAAAACTGCTCACAATACTCCAAGTGTGGTCTGACTTATAAAACCTCAGCATTACATCCTTGCTCTTGTACTCTAATCCTCTCGAAATGAAAGCAAACATTCAGTTTGCCCATCTTACCACTGACACAAACTGCAAGTTAACCTTCAGGGAATCCTGCACCAGAAGCTCCAAGTCCCTTTGCACTTCTGATTTTTGAATTTTCTCCCTATTTACAAAATTGTCTATGCCTTTATTCCTTCTACCAAAGTGCATGCATGACCTCCCTACCCGATAATCCATCTATCACTTATTTGCCCATTTCCTGATCTGTCTCTGTCCTTCCCCAGATTCCGAGCTTCTGCAGCACTACTTGCCCCTTCACCTATCTTCATATCGTCTGCAAGCTTGGCCACAAAGGCAACAATTCTGTCATCCAAATCATTCTTTGTCTATCTTGGCTTTGCATTCCTCAAAGAATTCCAACAGATTTGTCAGGCAAGATTTCCCCTTAAGGGAAGGCATGCTGTCTTTGCCCTATTTTATCATGAGCCTCCATGTACCCGAAAGCTCGTCCCTAACACTGGACTCTAACATCTTCCCAAGCACACCACATCCAGACTAACTCACGTATAATTTTCTCTCCTCAGCTGCTTTCCCTTCTTAATGTCTGAGGTGACCTTTGCAATTTCTAATAATCTTGAATGACCAAGTATCTAGTGATTCTTGAAAGATCATCACTGATGTCCCCATATTTTCTTCAGCTAACTCTTTCCAAACACTGGGGTGCAGTCTATCTGGTCCAGGTACCTTCAGATCTTCAATCGTCCCACGCACTTTCTCTTCAGTAACACCAACAACTCTCATCTCTGTTCCCACTCTCATATTGGTGACATATAGTTAGTATCATTCACAGTGAGGATTGACACACAATATTAAATAAGTACCTCTGCCATGTCTTTTGTCACATTTCTCCTCTCCAGTGTCATTTTCTAGGGGTCCAATATCCACTCTCGCCTCTCTTTTACTCTTTACATTTTTGTGTCCTCTTGAGTATTGTTGGCAAACTTTCTCTTATATCTCATTTTCTCTCCTTATGGATTTGTAATTCCCTTCTGTTGATTGTCAAAATCTTCTCGATACTCCAACATCCTGCTGATTTCTGCTCTATTGTATGCCCTCTCTTTCACTTCTATGCTGTCTCTGACTTCCCTGTCAAACGCGGTTCCCTCATCCTCCCTGTATAATAATACCTCATCTTTCCGAATTGCCCTTGGAACTCCAGTCTTTGTTGTTCAGCAATCATCCCTGCTCGTGTTCCCTTCCAATCTGCTTCAGTCCGCTCCTCCCTCATGCCTCTGTAATTAACATTACTCCACTCTAATACTGATACATCTGACTTTATCTCCCTCTGTGGGGTGAATTCTATCATTTTATGATCACTGCTTCCTAAAGGTTCTTTTAACTGAATCTCCCAAATCATATCTGGTCCATTATACAAATTCTTCTTTAGAATTGTCTTTCTCCCATTGGGCTCAACCACAAGCTGTTCTAAAAAGCCATCTCGGGTGCATTCTACAAATTCTCTCTCCTGGAATACAGCACCAACATAATTTTCCCAATCTACCTCCTTGAAATCCCCCATTTCGATCATCACCTTGCCCTTTTTTCCATCTCGTGGTGTAATTTGTATCCCATCTCTAACCTGGCTAATATTTGGAGTTCTGTATAGGGGGGGTGGGGGGTGGTTGGAGCTTGGGATAAAAGCAGAGAGTGGATGGACGTGGGCTATTCAGCTGCGGTGTAGGGTGTCCAGGTATGACCTCTTATAGAGGTAAATAATTAATAAGGGGCTTAAATAAAGTTTTTTTTTACAAGGAATGGGAGTACAGTACCCGAGGGCTCAGATTGAAAGTGAGATGGGTAATTTTTATGTGGTCTACGGGGTAACATTCTCGAGAGGGAGATGGGTATATGGAATTTGCCATCAGATGCTGTAGAAACAGGTAAAAATAAAATAAAATAAAATATTTTAAAATAAATTTGGTTAGGTACACAGATAGGAAATAGTTAGAGGGATAGAGCGGCAAACAGACGCCAATAGGACATGCTCAAGAAGACATCTTAGTCTTTCAGATTGATGAAGTGGGCCATGGGTTAAACATCTGTCAAACCCTCCCAGATCATCCTCCTGAGGAATCTCACCCCGGACTCTGTCTGTGCATGTCAGAGGGCAGCTCAGTGCCACAGAACAAACAGACTGGGTAAGGATGGCAGATTTCAATCCTAAATGGGAATTTGTGCCTATTTCTGTGGACGTGTGTCACACTCTGATAGTATATCCGTGTGTGTGTGTGTGTGTGTGTATTGTGGTAAATATCCGTGTGGTGTGTATACACATTGAAGGAGACTGTGCACATTGTTTAAATAAATAAATAAATAAATAAATAAATAAATGACTGTCTCTGAAGAGATTGGTTTCCAGGTTACTGAGGGAAATAACAAGGTACATTGCTGAGGCTCTGACTACAATCTGCAAGTCCTTCCTGTGTATGTGTGTGAGGGAGCTTTGCCTGGCCGGTTATGCTGTGTGTGCTTCTCCTGAGATGAAATCTTGACCCATGTCAATGCTTGTTGGTGTGTCCGAGCTCATTCTCACAATGCTTCAATGTAGTGGTCTGATCACCATAAGACATAGGAGCAGAATTAGGCCATTTGCCTATCGAGTCTGCTCCGCCATTCAACCATGGCTGATCTTTTATTATCTCCTAAGCCCCACTACCCGGCCTTCTCCCCGTAACCTTTGATACTGTGTCCAATCTAGAACCTATCAAGCTCTGCCTTAAATACACCCAACACGTTCCACAAATTCACCAGCCGTTGGCTCAAATTTCTTCGCATCTGTTTTAAATAGACCCCCCTCTATCTTGAGGCTGTGCCCTCTTGTCCTAAACTCCACCGCCATGGGAAACATACTTTCCACATCTACTCTGTCTAGGACTTTCAACATTCGAAAGGTTTCAATAAGATCCCCTCCTCATCTTTCTAAATTCCAGCGAGTACAGACACAGAGCTATCAAATGTTCCTCATATGATAACCCTTTCATTCCCGGAATCATCCTTATGGAATGAACTTTCTGCAATGCCAGCACATCTTTTCTTAGATGAGGAGCCCAAAACTGTTCACAATACTCAAGGTGAGGCTTCACCACTGCCTTATAAAGCCTCAGCATCACATCCCTGCTCTTGGATTGAATGCTATCTAAACCCCTTGAACTGAATGCTAACACTGGATTTCCCTTCCTGACCACTGACTCTAACTGCAAGTTAACCTTTAGGGTGTTCTGCAGAATGATTGCTAAGTCCATTTTCATCTCAGCTTTTTGGGTTTTCTCCCCATTTGAAAAAAAAATCTGCACATTATTTCTACGATCACAGTGCATGGCCATGCATTTTCCAACATTGTATATCACTTGCCACTTTCCTTCCCATTCTCCTCATTCAAGTCCTTGTGAAGACTAACTATTTCCTCAACACTACCGGCCCCTCCACCAATCTTCGTATCATATGCAAACTTGGAAACAAAGCCACCTATTCTAGGACAAGAGGGTATGAATTCAGGATTGAAGAACGTCCTTTTAGAACAGAGATGCGGAGAAATTACTTTAGTCAGTGTGTGGAAAATCTGTGGAATTTGTTGTCACAAGTGGCTGTGGAGGCCCAGTCATATATAAGGCAGAGATAGATAGGTTCATGATTAGCCAGGGCATCAAAGGGTATGGGATGAAAACAGGGAGTGGGGATGACTGAAGAATTGGATCTGCCCATGACTGAATGGTGAAGCAGACTCAATGGGCCGAATGGCTTACTTCTGCTCTTATATCTTATGGTCTATTCCACCAGCTAAATCTTGATACACAGCATAAAATGATGGTGTCATGAGTCACTGGCAGCCAACAAGAAAAGCATCCCTTTCCTCTCATTCACTGTTTCCTACCAATCAGCCAATGTTCTAACCATGCCTGTAACTTTTCTGTAATACCCTGGCCTCTTAACCTGGTTATCACCTTCATGTGTGACTCCTTGTCAAAGGCCTTCTGAGATTCCAAATATACTACATCCACTGCATCCCCTTTATCTATCCTACTTATAATCTCCTCAAAAAATTCCAACAGGTTTGTTAGGCAGGATATTCCCTTAACGAAGCCATGCTGACTTGTCCTATCTTGTCCAGTGTCACCAAGTATTCCATAACCTCATACTTAACAATTGACTCCAATTTCTTCCCAACCACAGGGGTGAGGCTAACTGGTCAATAATTTCCTTTCTGCTGCCTTCCTCCTTACTTAAAGAGTTAAATGACATTTGCCATTTTCCAGTCCTCTGGCACTATGCCAGGGTCCAACAATTTTGAAAGATCTTTTCAAATGTCTCCACAATGTCTACCACAACCTCTTTCAGAACACTAGGGTGCAGTTCATCTGGTCCGGGTGACTTATGTACCTTTAGGTCTTTCAGCTTTTTGAGCACCTTCTCCCTTGTAACAGTAACTACACTCACTTCTCTTCCCTCACATTCTTCAACACCGGGCACAGTGCTAGTGTCTTCCATGGTGAAGACTGGTGCAAAATATGTGGTTTATCTGCCATCTCTTTATTCTGTGTTATTATATATCCGGCCTCATTTTCTAGCGGTCCTATATCCACTCTCATCCCTGTTTTATTTGTTTACGAAATTTGAAAAACAATTTGATATTGTTTGCTAACTTGTTTTACAGAGACAGGTGTGTATAAAGGGCCTGAAGGATCTTGGGAGACCAGAGTCACTCCAACCACAAACTGTAGCACTTGCTACCATCCGGGAAACAGTACTGTAGCATAAAAGCCAGGAGCAACAGGCTCCAGGGACAGCTTCTTCAGCCAGGCCATCAGACTGCTTAACTCGTGCTGAGACAACTGTATTTCTATGTTATATTGACTGGCATGTTGTGTGACAGCGATGGCTCCCGGTCGGTTGGGTTGATGTGGACTAAACTTCAAGTCTCCTTCAGCCCAGTATTACAGACAATTTTTGCCTCAAATTAGAACTTAATTGTGTCTCATAAACAAGGAAAAATGAATCTTTGTAAGTTTTACCTCGCTTAATAGCATCAAGTTTTTCTCTCAGCACTGTGTTCAACAAATAGGGTTGATAGAATTTTTCAACCGGTAGGGCCTCATCTGTCACTGACAATTCCTGGACAACGTCACTGATTCTGTAAATATTAAACTGCTGGTGACAAACTGGAATTTTGAAGGATTTTACAAATCCATACAGGTTTCAGTAAAGAGCATGTCCTACCTCCTGTTCTGACGAGCTTTCTCCTGAAATAAATAACACAAATCTGATTAGACTTGGACTTACTGTCCACATCCTGAATTTCATCCAAATCATTACAAGGTGTTGAAAATTCCCACTCCCACAGTCACAACCACACACCAGCAATACAGAACCACGGGGGAAATTACAGGGAATGTTTCTGAAAGTTAGACCATTACTGAGAGGATGGAACTTACAGGAAAGACAGGACAGGCTTTGCATTTTCATCTGGAAAAGACGTCAGAATGATAAAATGGAACAATTTAAGATTAGTGATGGATTTGATTGCACGAAGGTGGAAAACGTACCTCATTATGGCTAACACGAGAGGACACAGGTGCTTGGAAGTAGTACGGAGGAGATGTCAGGGGTAAGTTTTTGGAATGGGTGGAATGAGCTGCCAGCAACGAAGATGGAGGCGGATCCGATAGGGTCTTTCAAGAGACTCCCACACAGGTACATGGAGCTCAGAAAAATAGAGAGCTATGGCTAACTCGAGGTAATTTCTAAAGTAAGTAGATGTTTGGCACAGCATTGTGGGCCAAAGAGACTGTATTGTGCTGTAGGTTTTCTTTGATTCTATGTTTCTATTTATGGGGAGACCTTCAGTCAAAGTTAAAATGCCAGGAGGTTTTTAATAAATCCCCCAAGAAATTTAGTGAAGAGGATGTGGAACTCAGTGCCACAGGAGTGGTTGAAATGGAACAGCAGAGATTGAATGTAATGGGGAGGCTGGATAAACACGTGAGACACCAGGGAGTTCGGGGCACTGTTGCTGGGTGCAGTGAGGAGGTGGCAGGAGGCTTGTGGCAGAGGGGAAATTGATAGAAGATGGACTGAATGGTCTGCTCATGAGGGAGAATGTGACACAATCCCATGTAAAACTTATCCGACAAAGTAGAGACAGTGAAAGTTTCTGTAATCTGATGGAAACCGGATATGGAGGATAAGTCTGATGTCTGGGTCACATTCTTTGTTCTCACTGATTGACAGGGAGACCCTCACACCCACCACACCAGACACACTCACAGCCTGTGACTGGAACTGGGTGTTAACAGGAGTTTTAGAGGATATTTAATGTGGTAATTAAGGACACAATCAGCAGCTCTGTGTTATGATCAGAGTAAATCATTTCAGAAAAGATTGCATTCTGTCCTGGGATGTACAGAAGTTGTGGAAGTCCAGTTTTAGGACAACAACCCTGAATAGTTGCATCAATTGTCTGTTGAGAAACAGTTTACTGTCATTTGTAAATGCTGTGTGTAGGAGCAACACGTCTGTTTTCTTTCTGCATTGTATTCTGTGTTATGTGTTTATTACGATAACCAGTCACGTGAGTGGGGATGTGGTAAAAGTGAAGGGAATAAGTTACATATTCGTACTTTGTTCTGGGCTGTTTTGACCCTGGGACTGGTAGATGTCATATCTTTTGTTGACCGATTCACTGCAGTTTAATTTACGATGAATTATGCTGAAATTTCATCATTTAAATATTGTATGTTGCTGGTAAAGGATCGAATATCTATATCTGTCTCCGAATGTCATTAGCGGAGTGATTGGAGGTGCATCATGCAAGGAGAACACTCTGTGTGAGGTCACCAGCAGCGGCAATTGATTTGGTAGAATTGGCCGCCGTGCTGTGTTTATTGCAAATATACCACAGTTCATTTAGTTCAATTTGATAGAAATAAATTGAAATGTTATCCCTCACCTTGAGAAATATCGCACCATCTTTCTGATCCATCTGTTCCTTTAACTTTGAGATTTCCTCCTGAATAATCCTCATATTCTCTTGAATCTCTCGAAGATTTTTCTCCATTGAATTTAGAATCCTCGCCTCTTCCTTCCTGAGATCCCTGAGTAAGCTCTGCTCTTTCTCAGTGATAATCTGGCGCAGTTCAGCAAACTGGGATGTGATGTGGGACTGAACGCTGTGTGACTGTTTCTGTCGAATGAAAGGTGAAGATTAGTTTACTGCATTGCTGTGTTGTATTTCCTGATGACATTAAGATGACCATTCAGCCCACTGGTGTCCATACTACTTCTGAGACATTCCCGTCAACCCCATTCCCTCACATTTTCCTGAAACCTATTCTCCCTCATTGACCCATTAACTCACACCTGATTCACATACACCCTCCCCCCAACTTCACAGGGTGTATGTAATTAGCCATTCATCCGGCATGTCCTTGGGATGTGTCGGAGTCTCTCGTGGTCACAGGGAGAGCATGCAAACTCCACACAGACAGTACCAGAGGTCAGGACCGAACCCAGGTCACTGGAGCTGCGATACTCGGCTATTCTACATTAAATGGAGCAAAACCCGACAGTAATATCAGAAATTCCGCTCAGGAAGCCTCACCCGAACTCCGAAAATCTTCTCTTTCTGTTGGCGCTCCTTTTTCTGGAAGTCTGATTTCTTTTTTGTGAGAGAGTCTAAGGAAGATTTTAGCTGATCCTGGAAGTCAGAGAGCGAAGGAAATAGAAACAAAGATGCATCAAAAGAAACAGGCGATCAAACCCAAATATCACTCAAAATGCCGGAGGAATTCAGTGAGTCAGGCAGCATCTATTCAGGGGAAATAAACAGTCGGTGTTTCGGGATGAGACCCTTCATTAGGACTGGGAAGGAATGGGACAGAAGCCAGAATAAAAAGGTGGGGGATGAGAACCAGTTGACAGGTGACGGGTGAGACAACGTGAGGGGGAACGTGGGGGAGGGTGATGAAGTGAGAAGCTGAGAGGGGACAGGTGGAAGAGGTAAAGGGCTGGAGAAGTAGGAATCTAATACGAGAGAACAATCGACCATGGAAGAAACGGGAGGAACTGGGCTGTTTGCGACCCTGAATGGTGACGAGGGAAGAGGTTAGGAGTCAGATATAGCGCTTGTCCCAGTAGCAGGTGTCAGTGCGAGGAGAGAGATCAGTGGGGAGGAGCGAGTGGATCAGGGCGATACAGTACGTATCCGTATAGAGAGCGGAGAGTTGTGAGGAGGAGTGGGTCTGGGCTGTTAGAGGGAGAGATGTGTTTGGTGGTAGAATCCCGTTGGAGATGGCGAAAGTTGCGGGGAATGATGTGTTCGATGTGAAGGTTCCTGTGGTCCCTGGCAGAAGAATGGAGGATAGAGTGAAGATCAAATTCGGGTTAGTTTAATTCGGTTAAGTATCAAATTAATGTTAGATTACCTTGTAGATTTTAGCAGCTTCTTTAATCGGCTTGAAGAGGTGTTCTCTGTGTTCCTCCGAATCTCTACAGATCAGACAGATCAATGTCTTGTCGGTTTCACAAAACAGCTTCAGTTCTTCCTCATGTTCCTCGCAGTGACGTTTACTTTTCTTCCCTTTCGGATTCAGGTTCAGATTTCGAACTTTTTGTGTCAGATTTGCTAAAGCCCGATTCACCCTGAGGGTGCGGTCAGCAAACACCTTTCTACATTCCGGGCAGGAGTTTCTCTCCTCCCTTTCCCAACAACGTGTGATACAAGAGCGACAGAAGTTGTGTCCACACTCCAGAATAACCGGATCGATGAAGAAATCCAGGCAGACGGGACAAATTACCTCCTCGCTCAAACTCTCGGCCGGTCCTTTCGAAGCCATGTTAACTCCCGGCACTTCCTGATTGAGAATGCTTTCACTTTCGGGAGCTGCTGATCCCCTGCAGTACCGCGATTGTCCACTACGCGCGCTGCAGTCTCAGGCAATGAACATTCTGCTGCTGGATGTGTTCAGTGGAAATTTTAGTTAGTGTGGGATCAAAAACACATTAAACAGGCAACAGATAAGAAAACGCAGCCATCGACTGTCTAAGCCCGGCTACGAGCGGAGGAGGTTGGCCGTATGGTTAGCAACCCCATCTCTTAAAAACCTAGAGCGACAAAAACGTCAGCTGAATCTCCAAAGGCCCGATCCCTGCGGTCGGAAGGACCTTCCCCTGGAAGACGATTGAAGTCCTGCGCTGAAAGGAGAAGCCATGTGCCCCCCCGGGGGTGGTTCACTACTACAATAACTGTGAGGCTTCCTCAGCCAACCCGGTCACTCCCTGTCCAGTGAAGAGGATCCCTGTAGTTTCAATGGCGTCCCTGTAGTCTGGAATGTGCCAGTCGGCAGAAATCCTGCACGACTGGGCTTCGCAAACTTTTTTTTATTTCCCAAAGATCAATACCAGTAACCGTGGACCCCAGGTTGGGAACCCCTGCTCTCCGGACATCTCGATGTGATGGCAGGCCAACAAGTTTCGGGCGTCTTTCCCCGAGTTGATGATCTTCCAGCAGCACTCGCTGTCCGTTTTCCTGCGCGTCCTGGGAGCAGCCCGAGGATCAGTGAGCCTTCTGTCACGCAGCTGCTGTGGCACAGGCCCTTGCATCTTTCTCCACAGATCTTCGCCAGCCCACAGTCCGCAAAGAGGTGAGTGACCGTCTCGTCTCCACGACAGTAATCTCGGGGCAGCGCGCTGTGGGAGTGATCTCCGGGCATGCAGCAAGGATCAGACTAGGAAGGACCCTCTCGCCGCCAGACAAGCGAGGTCTTGCTGCCTGTTGGTGAGATCTGGTGAGGAGGCATTCTGCCAGATAGTCTGGACTGTCTGCTCAGGGAACCACTCCACTGTGTCCATCCAGTCCTTCTCCTGCAGTAACTGCAGGACATTCCGTGCTGACCACTGTCTGGTGTTCTTGTGGTCAAAGCTGCTGGTCTGAAAGAACTGTCACCAATTTCATTAACACAAGGTTCGCATGGAGAAGCTTCCTGATTGAGACAGACACAGTCTCACAGGGTATTTACAGGGTAGGGGCAGGAATCATGATTCCCCTGGCTGGCTAGTTAAAACCAGGGATCACAGACTCAAAATCCGAGGTCACCTCAGCAGGACTGAGATGAGGAGAAATTTCCCCAACACAGTGCGGTGAATATTTGGAGTTTTCTCCACAAGTTTTCTAAATTAAACGGAAAAATTTGGGGGCTCGGCGATGTTGGGAACGTTGTAGGAAAGTGGCGCTGAGGTCAAAGTTCAGACATGTTCTGAGTGAGGGGCAGAACAGCGCAACGGGCCGAATGGCAGCGCCTGCTCCTGGTTCTTATTTTCTAAATCACGAGGTTACCTTTGCGTCTTGTTCTCCCTTGGCCTTCATCCTGTGGGATTGCACAGGGGAGCGGTGAGAGCTCCGGAGATCCATCAGCTGCCGCTGCGGTTATTTCATGCTCTTGTTATTTATCGCTGTTTCTGTATTTGCATTTGCACAGTTTCTTACCTTCAGCTCTCTGGCTGATCTTTCACTGCCTGCTTCTGTTATGGTCACTATTCTATACTTTTTCTAAGTATGTCCGCAGGAAAATGCTTCTCGGGGTTGTATGTGGTGACTTATCTGTACTTTGATAATAAAATTTGAGTTTCGGGAAACTTGCTTCAATTATGAGAACAAACTGTGACTGACATCTCCAGCTCCCAGCAGCATCCCGTCCTCACACACAAACAGCCAATCAGCGATCACCGTTGGGAGAAGGTTGCTCTCATTGGCTGAGGGGTGTCAGTGGGCGGGACGCTGTGCGCCCGGCCGGGCCGGGGTTTGGAACCGGGACCGAGTGAGGCCGGAGACCGGGAGCTGCGCCTCGGGTTTCGGCTGCACCACCGGCGGGTCTTGAATCCTTTCGAAGGCAGAGCTGAAGAGACCGGCGGAGATTCCGTGAGATGTTTCAGCTGCACGGAGGGCGCCCGGCCTTTCCCCGCCGAGGATCGGGGCCTGTTGTCTGGAGTTGTCTCCCAGACCCGTCCCTTCCTGCTGGGAGACGGGAGCTGCCCCGCAGCGGCTGCCAATGGATCTCCGGAGCTCTCACCGCTCCCCTGTGCAATCCGAACGGCTGAAAACCAAGGGAGAACAAGGCGTAAAGGTGAACTCCTGCTTTAGAAAATAAGAAACAGGAGCAGGCGTGGGCACTCGGCCCGTTGCGTCTGTTCTACCCTTTCCTCACAATAGTCCTGATCTTTGACATCAGCGCCACTTTCCTGCAACGTTCCCATCATCGCTGAGCCCCTAAATTTGACTTTTGAATTTAGAAAACTTGTGGAGAAAATTCCAAATATTCACATAATCTGTGTGAGGAAATTTCTCCGCATCTCAGCCCTGCTGAGGTGACCTCGGATGTCAAGTCTGTAAACCCTTGTTCAACTCCCCCCCCCCCCTCGCCAGGAAAAGCATAATTCCTGCCCCTACCCTGTCAATACCCTGTGAGTCTGTGTCTGTTTCAGTCAAGCCACCTCTTATTTCTCTAGTTTTGAGACAGGCCCAGTCATTGTAATCTCTCTGAGGACAATACCACAACCCCAAAATCAATCTGGGAAACATCTTCATTCCATTTATCCGATAGACTGCCTCTGGGACAGGGACCAGACCTGTGCACAGTGTTCCATGCAGGCTCTCACCAGGACCCCATATACCTTCAGAGGAGCTTTTTATTCTTGTATTAGACCATCAGACCATTTTCCCTATCACGTCTGCTCAGCCATTTCATCACGGCCGATCCATTTTTCCTCTCTGCAGCAATCGCCTGTCTTCCCCCCGTATCCAGTCATGCCCTGACCAATCAAGAATCCATCAACCTCCGTCTAAAAATACATAATGAATTGGCCTCGCGAGCTGCCTGAGGCAAAGATTTCCACAGATTCAGTTCTCCCTGCTACAGAAATTCTCCTCATCTCTGTTCCAAAAGGACAGCCTTCTATTTTGAGGCTGTGTCTTTAGACATGCCCACCAGAGGAAACACCTTCCCCACATTCACTCCATCAAGCTCTCTCAGTATTCAATAGGTTTCAATTAGGTCACCCCTCATTCTTCTGAATTCCAGTGAATTCAGACCCAGAGCCATCGAACGATCTTCATGTAACAAGCCATTTAATCCTTGAATCATTTTCATGAACCACATTTGAAACCTTTCAGTTTCAGCACACCCTTTCCAAGATAAGGGGCACAAAACTGCTCTCAATACTCCCAGTGAGGCTTCACCAGTTCTTTATAAAGACTCAACATTATATCTTTGCATTTGTTGTCTTGTCCTCTTCAAATGAATGGTGACATCGCATATGCCTTCCTTACCACAGACTCCTGCAAATTAATCTTCAGGGAATCCTGCTCAAGGACTCCCAAATCCCTTTACATCTCAGTTTTTGAAATTTCTCTCCATTTTAAAAATAGACCATAAGAACCGTAAGACATAAGAGCAGAATGAGGCCATCTGGCCCATCGAGTCTACTCCACCATCAATCATGGCTGATCCCTTGTTTAAAATCTCCTCCTCAACCCCAGATTCCGGCCTTCTCCCCGTAACCTTTGATGTCATGTCCAGACAAGAAGCTGTGAATCTCTGCGTTAAATACACCCAACGACCTGGCCTCTACAGCTTCATGTGGCAACAAATTCATGTGCCCTCTTGTCCTGGAGTCTCCCACCATGGGAAACATCCTTTCTATATCTACACTGTCTAGGCCTCTCACCAGGACCCCATATACCTTCAGAGGAGATCATTATTCTTGTATTCAAACCTTCCTTCCCATTCTATGCTCTTCATTTACTATTGAACTCAAACAGTGAACAGACACAACACAGCCTCAGCCATGAATTTAAAGGGCAGGTGTTGCAACAGTTTGAGCTTCATTCCGGGGGCCACGGAGCAAGCAGGGTGTCACAAAGGGAGGAATGTGGGGGTGTTGTATGTCTGAGCCCAGCTGTGTGTGTTTGTGTATCAGAATCAGGTTTAATATCACCGGCGTATGTGGTGAAATTTGTTCCTTTGTGTCTGCAGCACATTGCAATATTTAGTTATAAAAACTACAGATTACAATTAGAATGTGTACAATTATATTTAAAATGGTGTGCAAAACGAGAGGGACAATACTGAGGGGGTGTTCTTGGGTTCTTTGTCCATTCGGAAATCTGACAGTGGGGAAGAAGCTGTTCCTGAACCGGTGAGTGTGTCTCCAGGGTCCTGTACGTCCTCCTTGATGGTAGCAATGAGCAGAAGGCATGTCCTGGGTGATGGAGGTCCTTAATGATGGATGCCACCTTTTTGTGGCATCATCTTTTGAAAGTGTCCTGGATGCTGTGGAGTCCAGTGCCCATGAAGGAGCTGGCTGAGCTTACCACTTTCTGCAGCTTTTTCTGATCCTGTTCCGTGGCCTCTCCACACCAGGCAGTGATGCAAACAGTTAGAATGCTCTCCACAGTACATCTGTAGAAATTTGCAACTGTCTTTAGTGACAGACCGATTCCCCTCAATCTCTGAATGAAATATAGCCGATGTTGTGCCTTCATTGTAACTGCATCAATATGTTGGGCCCAGGATAGTTCCTCAGAGATGTTGACAGGCAGGAAATGGAAACTGCTCACCCTTTTCACTTCTGATCCCACGATGAGGACTGGTGTGTGTTCCCTCGACTTCCCCTTCCTGAATCCACAATCGATTCCTTTGTCTTCATGATGTTGAGTGCAAGGTTGTTGCTGCGACACCACTCAACTTGCTGATCTATCTCACTCCTGTACTCCTCCTCGTCACCGTCTGAAATTCCAGCAACAATAGTTGTGTCATCAGCAAGTTTATAGATGAGCCTAGCCACACGGACGTGGGTGTAGAGTGAGTAGAGCAGTGGGCTGAGCACGCATCGTTGAGGTGTGCCGGTATTGATAGTCAGCAAGGAGGAGATATTATTTCTGATCCACACAGACTGTAATCTCCTGGTGAGGATCCAGTTGCAGAAGGAGGTACAGAGGCCCAGGACTTGGAGCTTGTTGATTACAATTGAGGGTCTGATTGTGTTGAACGCTGAGTTGTAATCAGCAGACTAAATTGCTTTTATCCTGGTGACCTAAGGCCGAGTGTGAGTCAGTGAGAATTGTTGACAGATTGTAGCGATTGGCAAATTGCAGTGGGTCCATGCACACAGACAGGAGTTGATTGACCATTACCAACCCCTCAAAGCACTTCATCACAGTAGTGAGCAACACTGGGCGATAGTCGTTGAGGCAGGTCTCCCTGGTATTTTTGGGCTCTTGTATTATTGTTGATGTTTTGAAACGTGTGTGTGTGTGTGTGTGTGTGTGTGTGTGTGTGTGTGTGTGTGTGTGTGTGTGTGTGTGTGTGTGTGTGTGTGTGTGTGTGTGTGTGTGTGTGTGTGTGTGTGCGCGCGTGCGTGCGTGCGTGCGTGCGTGCGTGCGTGCGTGCGTGCGTGTGTTCGCACGCTTGAGCAGAGAGACAAAGTATTTGAGGCTTTCCAGTTTGATGCAGGAATATTTCCATTAATTGATGTGCCTTGAAAGATGGGTTACAATGTTGGGCCCGCCATTCAGATCAGAACAAAATAATTAATCCAGCAGACTGAGCTCACAACCTGCTCTTGTGTTTCAAAGAGTTATTTAAAAATTGAAATGTACAATTTAAAATGTGCAAAGTAAATTTATTGTCAAAGTATATGCATGTCACCATGTATAATCCTGGGATTTGATTATATTTTAACTTCAGTAAACTCAAGAACCATTATAAGATGAATGAAAGATCGCAGCCAACAGGACAAACAAAACAACCATGTGCAAAAGACAACAATATTCAAATACAAAAGAAAAGAAACAATAATAAACCAAGCAATAAACGAACATGAGATGAAGAGTTGTGGATTGTGTCCATTGGTTGTGGGAATAGTTTAGTGATGGGGCAAGTTAATTTGAGTAAAATGATCCCTTCTTGTTCGGGACCTGTTGGTTGAGTGTAATAACTGTTCCTGAACCTGGGGTTGAGGCTCCTGAGGCTCACGCACCTTCTTCCTGATGGCAGCATTGAGAAGAGAGCATGGCCTGGGTGGTGGGGGTCCTTGATGATGGATGCTGATTTCCTGCGACAGCACTCCACAGAGATGTGCTCAGTTGTGAGGAGAGTTTTACCCATGATGTACTGGGCCATATCCACTATATCAAGTCGGATTTTACTTTCAAGGGCTTTGGTGTTTCCATACCAGGCCATGATGAAACCACTGAACATGCTCCCCACCACACATCTGTCGATGTTTGTCAGGGTTTTAGATGTCATTCTGAATCCACACAAGCTTCTAAGCAAGGACAGACAGTTCCTGCTTTCTTGTAATTGCACTTGTGTCCCGGGCTCGGGACAGATCCTCTGAAATGTTAACACTGTGGAATTTAAAGTTGCTGAACGTCTCCACCTTTGAGCCCCGATGAGGATTGCCTCATGGGTTCCTGTTTCCTCCTCCAAAGTCCAGAACCAGTTCATTGCTCTTGCTCTCATTGAATGAGAGGCTGCTCTTGGACCATAAGACCATGAGAGACAGAAGCAGAATTAGGCCATTTGGCCCATCAAAACTGCTCTGCCACTTCATCATGGTAAATCCATTTTCCCCATGTTCCTGCCTTCGCTGCGTATACTTTCATGCCCTGACTGTTCGAAAGTCTATCAACCTCTGCCTTAGCAAAAGGAAAAGCAGCATCCGTCATCAAGGCAAGATGAGGTGAGGCATCTCCCACTCCATACCCATCCATTTCTGTCCCTCCCCCCTACCCACTCTCTTGCCTACAAACCGGACCTACATCAATGTAAAATCTTCCCTATCCACCACCAATTCAAAAAGGGTTAACTTTAGTTTTGCAACTGACTCGTACCTTAGGCAGGAAATGAAGTGCCAGTTGTTTAAAAATTGTACCAGTGTTGGATCTCTGCTTTCGGACCGGAAATGCGATTGATCGTAATGACTTTCAGAGTCTCCAGGGCCGTCATCGGAAACCGGAGACTCTGACCGGCACAAAGGGGGTGAGACTTGTGACTGTATCAGTGATTCTGTGCTCTGTTTACACTTCTTTAGTAGATTGTTCGTATTACTTGTTCCTTCATCAATTCCTTTACTCTTTGTTTTAGTCTTGGGATTGTGTTTTTCATTATATATTGTACTTCTCACTTACTGTAATCTAACAAACAATCCCGCAGCATCCTCGGAAAGTTCCCAGTCCCCACTGATCGAATCCTCTCATCTTGCTGATCTCGGTCCGACACGTCCACTCTTTATTATTTTCCATAGAGGTTGCCTGACCTGCTGAGTTCCTCCAACATTTTGTGTGTGTTGTTCTCCGTTACACCTCCTCCTCTCTGCCCCTTTCTTTTCCCATTTCCTGCACCTCTCTCCCTTCCTCCATTCTTACCCATGTCTGCCATGCGCTCTCACTCCCTCTGTCCCTCTCTCACCCCGACTGTTCATTGCAGTCTCTCTGTCTCCAGCTTTATCACTCTCTCTCTCTCTCTCTCTCACACACACAAACCACTCCCCTCTGTTACTCTCCCACACTCTCCACCACTCCAGCCCTCTCCATCTCTCCCACCTCCACGCTAGACCGCTCCCTCCTTAATCTCTCTCCTTCCCTCCCTCCCTCTATCACACCCCTGTTCCCGCTCTCCTGCTCTTCTTCTCTCGTTTGCCCAAATTTCACGTAAAATTGTTCTCCCTCTCTGCCTCCCCACCCTCTATCGCTGATCACGTTATTACACTCCACCTTCCTTCCTCCTTCCCTCGGTGCCTCTCTTCACCCTCTCTCACTGCACCCACTCGCTCATCCCACCCTCACCCTCTTCAACCTACTTACCTGCACTCTCCCATTCTCCCCCCTATAGTCTACCCTTCGTTTCTTAACATCTCTCTCCCTCACTCTCTTTCTCTCTTCACCACTGTCACATCTGTCCTTCGCCACGGAGAGAGGGGAAAGAGTTAGACGCAGATGCAGAGGGAGGAGTGAAACTGACCGAGTCAGCAATTGATTGTATCGGCATTGGCTTCGTTCAGTGACCCCAGCTCCGCCTTACTCCCAGACTGCATATCCTCCCCTCCATCCGTGCATTTATAGTACACTGACAGAGAGAGAGAGAGAGAGAGAGAGAGAGAGAGAGAGAGAGAGAGAGAGAGAGAGAGAGAGAGAGAGAGACAGAGAGAGAGAGAGAGAGACAGAGAGACAGAGACAGAGACAGAGACAGAGACAGAGACAGAGAGAGGGAGAGAGAGAGAGAAGGAGGGGGGAGAGAGAGAAGGAGGGGAGAGAGAGAAGGAGGGGGAGAGAGAGGGAGAGAGAGATGGGGTGAGAGAAAAGAGAGGGAGGGAGAGTGTGAGGGAGAGAGACAGAGAGAGAGGGAGAGAGTGGGAGGGAGAGAGAGAGAAAGAGAAAGGGGGAGAGAGAGGGGGAGAAGGGGAGAGACAGAGAGAGAGGATAGGGAGAGAGTGAGAGAGGGAGAGAGAGAGAGGGGCGGAGAGACAGACAGAGAGAGAGGCAGACAGAGGGAGGGAGACAGAGAGGGAGACAGAGAGGGTATGGAGAGAGAGTGAGATAGAGACATACAGAAAGAGAAGGAGAGAGTGAGAAAGAGGGAGAGAGAGTGATAGAGAGAGAGTGAGAGTGAGGGAAACAGAGGGAGAGGGAGAGCGAGTGAGAGGGAGAGAGACAGACAGAGAGAAAGAGAGTGAGAGTGAGAGAGAGATGCAGAGAGACAGGGGAAGAGACAGAAAGAGGGAGAAAGAGAGGGAGAGGGATACACAGTGAGAAAGGGGGGGAGGGAGAGGGGGAGAGAGAGAAAGGGAGATGGGGAGAGAGACAGAGAGAGAGAGAAGGAGAGAGAGAGGAGAAGGAGTGAGAGAGGGAGACGTATAGGGAGAGGGAGAGGGTGAGAGTGAACTTCATCTCCTGTCTGGTTCCATTCAGTCCTGTTTCTCCATCTTCCCAGTATCTCCTGCTTCTCAACTTCCCCCGAGCTCTTTACCCGTTCTATCTCTCCTCCTTCTACACACTTACTTCTCCCCACATCTCGTCATCCCTTAGTCTCCCTCCTCCCTCGCCGCCTTCCCAATTCCCTCAACTGTTTCTCCCTCTTCCCAATGTCCTGATACTTCCCCTCGCCCTCTCCCTCACACTCTGCTGAGGGCTTGATAGTGAATCAGAGTAACCGGAAGTTGAGTAAATCCGTGGCCTGCGGAAGCGACAGCAGATAAAGCCTTTCGGCTGGATGAGGAGGGCGTGGGAGGAATATGTTTCATATGAGTGATGCAGGATTCAGGAAGGTAGAGAGTAAGCAGAGGGTGAGGGGTTAGTGTGAGAGTGGTGTAAGGCGGAGGGAGTGGGGAGTAATGGAGGAGAGTGAGGGGGAGGGATAGTAGAGTTTGGGATGAGAGAGGAGAAGCGTAGAGAGACTAGCGAGAGGAAGGTGAGAGTGAGAAAAGTGAGAGAGAAGGACGAGATTCGGGGAAAGCGCGTAAATAGATCCTTCAGTCCGTCTGGACAGTTCCACCCGTGTTCACAGAGCCAGTGCTGTTTGCACACGGTTGGAATTTACTCCTGTAAACCTTCTCCACCCGCGTGTCGGGTCCGAGCTGGAGAGCTTTGTGACCTGGTATCAACACTCCCCACCCCCTCCATTTCACCAACACAATAGAGCTGGTTACTGACAACAGGAAGTCAGCCGGGGCGATACAGACATTCCTGTTTACATCAACGACAGAGGATAAGGGGGTTGAGAGCTCTAATCTCCTGAGTGTGAACACCACTAACAGCCTGTCCTTGTCCAGCCACAAGGACACTATCGCCAAGAAAGCTCAGCGGCCTCTCTGCTACTTCCAGAGGCTGAAGAAAATCGGTGCCTCCTGGACGACCATCATCTATTTTTACAGAACATATCCTGTGCGGAAACTAGTCGTGTTGTCACGGCAACAGCACTGGTCACCACCGGAAACACTGCAGAGAGCTGGGAACAAGTTCAGTACATCATGGAAACTGTGGACACTCTTTACACATCTCTCTGCCTCAATAAAACAGTCCACGATATCAAAGACCCCACACACGTCGAACATTCTGACTTCCTGAGAGATGGGCCACTAATGCAGTGTTGTGATTAATTGGTCTGTATGATTCGTTCATTTAATTAATTGTCCCCTCACATTTCGCGACCCCGCACTCCCAGTCTCGAGGTGATGAATTGACCTTTATGGACGGGATACGAATCAAAAGTGATCACCGTACCTTGATTCATTGAAAGCAAATGTCCCAATTTACGCTCACCTCTCCTCACCTCTTCTCCCCCCCTCTCTCATTCTCTCTGCCTGTCACTCTCTCTTTCTCTCTGTCTCTCTCTTCTCTCTCCCTCTCTCTCTTCCCCCTCTCTTTCACGTCTCTCTACTCCTCTCCTTTCCCCCTCCTTCACCCTATCCTTCACCCTCTCATGCCCTCTCTCTCCCCCCTCTTCTCCACACTCTTCTAGACTGTTCTGCAGCACACTAAACGGAAACAAACAGGCCTCTCCAGGAAACCACAAGCCTTTATCTTCTGAGAGATCATTGAATCTTTCCAACCGGCGAGAAATTATACAACATCTGTAATCCACTGAGTGTGTAAAACCGTCATCACAGTGCGGGGTAGGGGAGGGGTGTTGGTCTGGACGGGTGGGTGACGGAGACATCAAGCTACAGGAAAGGGGCAATTGGGGAGGAAACGAGAGGCAAGCGAAAGATTCTGGATAAACGGAGTAAGCGACAATCAGGGAAAGATGCAGGTTAGTGACTGTGTAGGGAAGAATGTTTGGAGGAAAGAGTGGGAGGGTGTAAAAGAGAACGGATGAGGGAAAGAGAGGAGCTAGAGAAATTGAGGAAAAGCATCTGTGTAGAGACAGTGTGTGTGAGAGAGAGAGACGAAGAGAGTTAGGGGAGAGAGAGACGGAGAGAAAGGGAGAGAGAGGACTGGAGCAGTGGAGAATCTGGGAAGGAGTTTGGAAGAGGGTGAGCGGAACAAGGAGTGAGAAGTGAGGAAAGAAACAGAAAGGGGGACAGAGACTGATAGATAAGGGATCCGAGATTAACAGTGAAGGGGAAGAGAGGGTAAGAGGGAAGGGCTAGAAGGGATTAAGGGGAACTGGGAAAGAGGCGCAGAGAGAGTGGAAGCGTTGAGGAGGAAGAGACGAATATAGGTGAAGGGAGAGGAGAGTAGGTGGAAGTGGGAGACAGAGTGTGGGGAAGAGACAGTGGGAGACAAGAGATGGAGAGAGAGAGGGTGAGGGAACAGGGACAGAAAGTGGAGATAGTGGAAAGGGGTGCTAATGGGGCAGGGGTGCGGAGAGAGTTTGAGACAAAGTGGAGGAAGTGGCGATTTTTTGGATGCGGGATGAAGGTCAATAGGATGATGGAGATAGCGTGTATGTGTGTGTGCCTGTGTCTGTGTGAGTGTGTGTGTCTGAGAGTGAGTGTGTGTGTGTGAGTCTGTGTGTGTGTGTGTGTGTAAGTGTCTGTGTGTGTGTGAGTGTGTATGTATGTGTGTGTGTGAGTGTGTCTGTGTGTGTGAAAGAGAGAGGGAGGAGGAAACGCGGAGAACGAGCGATACAGAATGGAGCAAAGGTGGGGAGAGGGATAGAGAACGAAGGTCAATGTGGGGTCGGGGAAACACGGTGTATGACACGACCTCATGGAGTACCGGTGCACAGGTAAACGTTGATAGACAGGGCGGTGACGTGAAACAGGAGTCAGGACGTCACGTGACAGTAGTACGAGCCATCACGTGACCGCACTGGGAGTGTTGTGTGCGGTTCCCGTCTCCGAGCAACAGGACGGCTGTGAGAAAGCCAGAGAGGGCGCAGTAAAAATTCACGGACAACCGAGTGATACGGCAGAGGAAGAGGCCCCGAACTCCGCGATGTTCTGCCGAAGTAATTAATCCAACGAAACCTAATACTAATCCTTTTTTCCTGGACAATGTCCAGATCCCTCCGTTCCCTGCACGTGTCTGAAAAAGCCTCTTAAAAACCCTTGTGGTATCGATCCCCGCCAGGAGCCACGGCGGCACATTCCAGGCACGCAGCGCGCTCTGTGTAAAAAAGAAACTTCTGCCGCACATCGTCTTTGAACTGTCCCACACTCACCTTGAAATCACGTCCTCTGGGAATTGAGATATGCACCTGGTGAACAAACGATGTCGGTTCTCTTCTCTCAGATCTCTACTCAGCCTCAGTCTGCCTCTGGTCTCCCCTCAGCCCCCATCGCTACAGAGGAAACAACTGAAGCCTCTCCAACCTTTCATTCCCTCTGATCCATGAGGCAACCCCTCCATTTCCGGAACATTAACTCTCACCCGATCCTCCCTCCGCCGTAACAGGGTTAGAGTTCCTCCTGTTGTCAACCAACGACCAGCGGTTCTGTGGTGGCGATAGAGTCACCCGGATGCTGAGATGTGTCCAGGTGCCAGGGACAGGGATGACTCCGATCAGGTCCCTGGCATTCTAAAGGGGGAGGGCGAGCAACCAGACTTGTTGGTAAATATTGGCATCAATGACAGGTAGAAAATGTCAGCAGGCCCTGAAAAGAAGTTTTGTGAGTTAGGTAAGGGGTTTGGGAACCGATGCGCTACCGCCGAGGATGAGGTAGTTGGTTTGTAAACAGAGACTGTATGTTGTGAGACTGCCGGCAATGAGAGGCTGCTGATAGGGCAACCTGGCAGTCGACAGGATGAGTTGCAATGGAAAAGACGCACAGAATCTAAAAGACTGAACACAGGACTGAAGGTTTTTTTCACGAGGAAATTTGCAGATGCTGGAAATTAAATTCAATCAACACACACAAAATGCTGGTGGAACACAGCAGACCGGGCAACATCAATAGGGAGAAGCGCTGTCGACATTTCGGGCCGAAACCCTTCGTCAGGAATAACTGATAGGAGAGATACTAAGAGATTTGAAGGTAGTGGGGGGAGGGGGAAATACGAAGTGATAGGAGAAAACCGGAGGGGGTGGGGTGAAGCTAAAACCTGGAAAGGTGATTGGCGAAAGTGATACAGCGCTGGAGAAGGGAAAGGATCATGGGACGGGAGGCCTCGGGAGAAAGAAGTGGGGGAAGAACCAGAGGGAGATGGAGAACAGGCAGAGTGATGGGCAGAGAGAGAGAGAGAAAAAAAAACCCAAACAACTAAATAAGTGAGGGATGGGCTAAAAGGGGAAGTGGGACATTAATGGAAGTTACAGAAGTCAATGTTCATGCCATCAGGTTGGAGGCAACGCAGCCGGTATATAAGGTGTTGTTCCTCCAACCTGAGTGTGGATTCATCTTGACAGTAGAGGAGGCCATGGATAGACATATCAGAATGGGAATGGGACGTGGAATTAAAATGTGTGGCCACTGGGAGATCCTGCTTTCTCTGGCGGATCAGCGCAGGTGTTCAGCGAAACGGTCTCCCAGTCTGCGTCGGGTCTCACCAATATATAAAAAGCCACACCGGGAGCACCGGACGCAGTATACCACACCAGCCGACTCACAGGTGAAGTGTTGCCTCATCTGGAAGGACTGTTTGGGGCCTTGAATGGTGGTGAGGGAGGAAGTGTAAGGGCAGGTGTAGCACTTGTTCCGCTTACAAGGATAAGTGCCAGGAGGGACATCGGTGGGAAGGGATTGGGGGGGGGGGGGTGACGAGTGGACCAGTAAGCCTCGTAGGGAGCGTTCCATGAGGGAAGCAGAAAGAGGTGGAGGAGGAAAAGATGTGCTTGGTAGTGGGATCCCGTTGGAGGTGGCGGAAGTTACGGAGGATTATACGTTGGATCTGGAGGCTGGTGGGATGGCAGGTGAGTACAAGGGGAACCCTATCCCTAGTGGGGTAGAGGGCGGATGGGGAGAGGGCAGACGTACGGGAAATGGAAGAGATGAGTTTGAGAGCCGTGTTGATGGTGGAATAAGGGAAGCCCCTTTGTTTAAAAAAGGAAGACATCTCCTTCGTCCTGGAATGAAAAGCCTCAACCTGAGAGCAGATGCGGCGGAGACGGAGGAATTGTAAGAAGGGGATAGCATTTTTGCGAGAGACAGGGTGGGAAGAGGAATAGTCCAGGTAGCTGTGAGAGTCTGTAGGCTTATAATAAATATCAGTAGATAAGCCGTCTCCAGAGATGGAGACAGAAAGATCAAGAAAGGGGAGGGAGGTGTCGGAAATGGGCCAGGTAAATTTGAGGGCAGGGTGAAAGTTGGAGGCAAAGTTAATGAAGTCAACGAGCTCAGCATGCGTGCAGGAGGCAGCGCCAATGCAGTCGTCGATGTAGCGAAGGAAAAGAGGGAGACGGATACCCGTATAGACTTGGAACATGGGCTGTTCCACAAAGCCAACAAATAGGCAGGCATAACTGGGACCCATGAGGGTGGTCATGGCTACACCCTTGGTTTGGAGGAAGTGGGAGAAACCAAAGGAGAAATTATTGAGAGTAAGAACTAATTCCGCTAGACGGAGGAGAGTGGTGGCAGAGGGGAATTGGTTAGGTCTGGAATCCAAAAAGACACGAAGAGCTCTGAGACCGTCCGGGTGGAGGATGGAGGTATATAGGGACTGGACGTCCATGGTGAAAATAAGGCGGTGGGGTCCAGGGAACTTAAAATCATTGAAAAAATTCAAAGCGTGAGAAGTGTCACGAACATAGGTGGGAAGAGATTGAACAAGGGGGGGAATAAGGCAATGTCTATGTATGCAGAGATGATTTCGATGGGGCAGGAACAAACTAAGACAATAGGTCTACCTGGACAGGCAGGTTTGTGGATCTTGGGTAGGAGGTAAAAACAGGAAGTGCGGGGTGTGGGAACTATGAGGTAGGTGGCAGTGGATGGGAGATCCCCAGAGCTGATAAGGTTGGTGATGGTATAGGAGACAGTGGCCTGGTGCTCCTTAGTGGGGTCATGATCAAGGGGTAAATAAGAGGAAGTATCAGAGAGTTGTCTCGGCCAGGTAGAGGTCAGTCCGCCAGACAACAACAGCTCCCCTCTTATCAGAGAGTCTTATAGTGAGGTTGGGACTGGTTCGGAGGGAGCGGAGAGCAGAGCGTTCGGAAGGAGTTAGGTTGGAATTGGAGCAGGGTGTGGTGCAGTCGAAACGGTTGATGTCCCGTCGGCAATTAGCAATAAAGAGATCCAGTGCAGGCAGAAGACCAGAGCGGGGTGTCCATGAAGAGGAGGAGGGTTGAAGATGGGAGAAGGGGTCATCGGTGGGGGTAGGAGAGTCATTGCCAAAGAAATAAGCTCGGAGACGGAGCCGGCGGAAGGTGAGTTCAGCATCATGGCGTACGCGGAACTCGCTGAGGTGTGGGCGAAGAGGAATAAAGCTGAGGCCCTTACTGAGGACAGAGCACTCTGCCTCAGAGAGTTGAAGGTCGGAGGGAATGGTAAAGACCCGGCACGGATGAGAGACGGGATCAGAGGGGTGAGTGACACTGGTAGTGTCAGTGGAGAGGGAAGGGTTAGGGTGAGAGGAAGAGGGCCCGGGAGCTGACGATGGGATCTGAGAGAGAGTGGATTGCAGAGTGGTGGTGGGGGAAGGGGAAAACGGCCTTTAATAAAGCCCGTTTGATTCATAGAGATGATTTTAATTAAAATATTTTCAGGATCAAGGGATCGAAAATGGCGGAGATGAACAACAATAACAATAATCCGGGATTCCATAATGGGGGTTAAAAAAAGAAAAAAAAACAAATTACAAAGCCCGGAAAAAAAGTCGTTATCTATCGACGCAAGCCCCAGGAAAAGCATCGATGCTGTTATAGCTCCGCCCACATGAATATAAAGAGAGTAATCTCTGTCTCCCTCTACCGGAAATAAATCTCATTACAGTGAACATATATCTCAGTTTGTTAACTTGAAAGGATAGTGTTTTTCCTATAAAACAAATCGACCTTCAATTTGAAAGTAACCTTCATAGTATTAGATAAGGGAAGAAAAACACATCCAAAACAATTCTTGAAATATTTGCACAAAAGAAAAACAATCACCATCTTTAAAGTATCCAATCTATCTTTAAAACACAAGAAAAACCAAATTATTACTTAAAAGATCTTCAATAAAGCATACGGAATAAAAACAAACAATTAATTCATTTAAATGCAGCAAAAAGAAAAAGAAGTTCTAGATAGTACAAACTTAACTACAGCCTATCAACAGTTCTCCCACTATATCTTCTGAGGTTAAAACCGTCCAAACCAATCGTTTTCAGAAATAAAAAAGAATTTTAAGCTAAAAACTTCCTGTGACACCAGATCGTCCAGTCTAATCAGTCTTTACACCGCAAGACACGCAAGCCATTATAAATCATTCAAAGTTCAGGTTTCAGACTCGTCGTGGTTGAAATATTTGCACAAAAGGAAAAACAATCACCATCTTTGAAATATCCAGCCTTTCTTTAAAACGTAAAGAAATCCAAGCAATTACTTCACAAAAAAACTTTTAAAAAGCATACAGAACAAAAAAGAAACAGTTGGTTCATTTAAATGCTGCAGAGAAATAAAAAACTAGATGGTTCAGAATTATCTAGAGTCTTTCAACAGTTCTCCCGCTATATCTTCGCAGGTTAAAAACCATCCGAACCAGTCTTTTTCGAAGCTAAGAATATATTTTAAGGTAAAAACTTTCTATTACCATCAAATCTTCCAATTTCATCGCTTTACACCACGAGACAGTCAAATTATTATAAATTATTCAAACTTCAGATTCGCCATCGTACTCGTCAGACAAAGAGTTAATAAAACGCAATGCTTCGGCTGGATCATCAAAAATACGAACTCCAGAATTTTTAACAAAAAGCCTTAATTTGGCTGTCTATTGTAATAATGGAAAGAGCTTTTTTAAAAAAGCTAATTTCATAGAAGAGACAAATTCATTAACAATTTCACGTGGAAAATCTTGGGAAAAAAAACGAACTTCTGAACCTTGAAATTGAAATAGTCTTTGTTTTCTTGCAAGTTTAATGATGCGGTCCTTGTCTCTAAGACGGAGAAAACGCACAACGACATGACTGTTTTTACCTTCATCAAAAGATTTTAAAGCACCCGTTCTGAGACGATTCAAGCTCCGGGGTTTGCGAACAAACCTCCGGAAATAAAGACTGAAACATTTTATCAAAATAATCCAGTAGATCGGCAGATTCTGACTTCTCTTGTAATCCAACAATTCGAATATTATTCCGACGCGATCGAGCTTCCAAATCCACGATCTGTTGTTGAGCCTTTTCCAAACGAGAAGAAAGGTCAGCCGCATTTCGATTAACTTCTTTAAGATCGAGGCTCAGAGAGTCAATTTCTTCTTCAAATTTCTCTTTTAGTTCAGTTATTTCAGTGCAGATACCGGTGATTCGAGATTCCAATCTCCTGACTCAAGGGGGTTCTTCCGAGCACTCGTCAGCTTTTTTTTAGATTTTCCATTAGAGGGGTCGGGATTTCGTCTGGTGCTCTTCGAAGTAGCCATAATTATAACTATTGTTATACTAATTCGGCTGAATAGAGTTAAAATTTCGAAGTTTGAATCGGAAAAGGGAGAGATTAAAGACCGACAATAAGCAACTGGGTCTTTCATGTCCGCGGCGGGAGGCGGAGTCCGGAAGGACTTTGGATTGAATTATGGAAAGGATGTTTCCCATGGTGGGAGAGTTTAGGATAAGAGGGGCATAGCCTCAGGAGAGAGGGGCGCCTTTTCAAAACAGAGATGCAGGGAATCTTTCAGACAACGGGTGGTGAATTTGTGGAATTTCTTGCCACATGCAGCTGCAGAGCCCACGGCATTGGGTGCATTTAAGGCAGACATTGATAGTTTCTTGATTGGACATGGCATCAAAGGTTCAGGGGAGAAGGCCAGTAGCTGGGGTTGAGGAGGACGGAAAGAAAGGATCAACCATGAGTGAATGGTGGAGCAGACTCGATGGGCCGGATGGTCTGACTCTGCTTCCATGTCTTATGGCTTTATGGAAATGAGGATTGAGCAGGAGACTGCAAGACTTTGTCTGAGTTTTATATTTGGACGGTTGGTGCTGGTACGGGTGGGAACCCACAACGCCGTATTTGTAACCCTTTATTATCTAATGTTATGATTAATGATATTCTCTCTGAGACTGGCACTGAGGTGTGTAAATCACTATATGCAGATGATGGAGCTCTATGGGTTAGAGGTATAAATTGCAATTATACTGTAGATTGGATCCAATTAGCAGTTAATAATTTTGAACAGTCGGCAAATATATGAGAATTTAAGCTTTCAGTCGCTCATGAACAAGTTCTGTGTTTTATAAATGTGATTAATAGGCATGCAGTTGATTTGAAATGATATGGTCAAATTCTTCAAGACGTGACAGCGGGAAGATTTCCAGGCATGTGGATGGATAATCAGCTGGCATGGAAGCGACATATCAGAGAATAATAACATTAAATATTCTCTGTTGTCTATATGGGTATTCTGGGGAGCTACATGAATATCATTGTGGACCATGTTCATTTGTTTAATTGGATCTGTTCTTGATTATGGCTGTGTGACTTGTAGATCAGTGTCATCTTCAATTTTAAAGTGTTCGGAAGTGTTCTGGCGCAATAAGGTGGTCCCCTGTTTCAGCTTTACTGGTTGAAATGAGCCAACTTATAATTGCGGAGTTTGCAGCTGATATTAACAAACTGGATTCATTAGACGGGACAAATAAATTACCATCCTGTTGAAGTTGTGTTCGAGGACGGTTGGCAACATCACACGAAGAGTGTTTTCAAGTTTAGGTGGCTGTGATCTTATCGCGCTGGGAAGATGGGAATGTGGGATTACGCAATGTTCCCCAATGTCACGTTCTCTGAAACCCCATCTTGTTCTGCCTCTGACTACCTGAATTTAGGTCACAGAGCTTAAGAAGTCTAAGAATTCTGCAATGTCCGAGAGTCTGTTGGTTCATCAGTGTATTTCGGAAAACTATTATGATATATTAACTGTTGCAGAAGAATCAAAAGATAACAACTGAGATGTTCCACTGGCTGTTTCTGTGCCTTAATTACAGGTAACGACAAAGACACAACTTATTAACCATTATATCAGTACATAGAGAAGAATTTGTTGCCATCATTTTAGGCTTACACTGGGTGGAGGAAATTTATCCGTGTAAAGCTCTAATTTATTCACATGCCTTTTCGGTTTTGCTGATTCTTAAAACAATTTATTCTAGCGGTCGGTCAGATTTACTGTTGGAAACTCATTGGCCCACTTCTTATGAGTTTTATGGGTCTTCTTATGGGTCTCAACCTGCACGGAGAGGTTGAGTTACAAAAGCTGATACAATTCCAGCGGTGGATAAAGACCTTCCACCCGGCAAATCAGAAGCTAAGGGGTTGGTGGGATTGAGAATTATAGCAAGACTGTTGGGATAATGAGCATAAAGGAAACACCACTGCAGAATGCGTAACTATTAGCTTAATGGCGGAACGGAGTAAAACAAGAAGGGAAAGAATTTTATTCAAAAAAGAAGTAGTGGAGGATTTATTTTCTAATTCTCTGCACCACACTCCAGTCCAGTTAGTGGCGGGAATGCGACTTTAATTTGATCTGTCAAACGCCTTTTAACCAAACCCCGCCCCATTTCGTTACATTAGCAAATCATTCAAGGGGCGGGCGGAGAGTAGTGCGATTGACATTGGATTAGGCAGCCAGTAATCGACTAGATCCCTGCCATTTTGTGGGCTGTAAGGTTGATGGGCCACAAAAGGAATAGATGGACATATATGCACAGACCAATGGCTGGATAGCATTCCGGTGCAGGTCTTTGACTGACATCTGGCAGGTCCAATGCGGTACTGAGTCTCCAGGACGGGGCCTTGCCCCTCACAAAACACATACTATCCTAACGTTCCAGAGCTGCCGGTCGATGCGACAACCTGCCGGGGAATAACACCTGGGTGATCAGGGGGTGAATGTGAGGAGCTAGAACCCTCACAGCAACCGCCTTTGGCTTGTGCTCAGGTCGCGGCTTTATTAATGAACTGAAGCACCGAGGTGACCGGATATTTCACCGCGCTGATCACCTGCTCCCTGAATTTCGACTGAGTCACCGCGTAAATAAATGTGTTCGTGCAGCTGCTGAAATCTCTCAGCAAAAAGCCGACGAGGTGGAAGATCCATTCAGATTCATTAAATTCGAAACCTTTTCCTGAAACATGATAATATATGACATTTGCAAAATGTGTCATCCACAGGAGGATGAAGTTGCCGGAGAGGGTGAAGAGTAATACCACAGACCTCCTCCTGCTCTCCATCTCCGGGTCACTGCGGTTCTCCCCCTTGCTCTGGCACTTCAGCCCCTTACGGACCCGACTGGCCACTAAAATGTGTCTGACTGTCAGAGCGTTGAGCAGCAGGATCCCAGCGAAAGGGAGGAACGGAGTTAAAACCGTATCGATCCAGTCATATCCTACCCATCCGGGGTCAGTGAAATAATTGTCCTTGGTAATACAGAGCCACGGTACATTGTCGATGATCATCCGGGGTTCCCATGTGAAGTATCGGGGAACATTTTTCAGACAGAACAGTACGCCGGTTGTTGTCAGAACCACAGCCGCAGTGTTCCCGGTGCAATATTTTGTTTTCAGCTTCCGGCAGCAAATGGCGACAAACCGGTCAAAGGTGAAAGTGACGGTGAACCAGACAGAACAGTCTGTGGCTGTGAAGCTCAGTACATCGATAACACTGCACACAGGGGTGATGTCCAGAAAACTCAACGGGAAGTAATATAATCTGATTTCAGTCAAAATTGCCGCGGTGACAATGGTCAGTAGATCCGCCGCTGCCATGGCCACCAGGTAGCGAGTGGTGCAGGTAGAGAGGCCGCACTTTCCCCGGGACAGGATCACAATCGCCGCTACATTCACTGGAGAGAGAGAGAGGGCGAGAAACAGACGCTGGGCATTACTTGACACTTTCTCATAATCCGGAAATTAACACCGAATCGAGTTACAGCTAAAGATGTCTGTGAACGGCTGCTAATCTAGCACCAGACGGGTCACACTATCTCTGAACTGTTTTCTTCAGTGTGGAGATAAAGCAATGTGTGGGCAATCGTCGGCGATATAAACGAGCTGAATGAGCAACAACGATCGGTGCTGATCCCGATTCCAGTCGCTGATGGGGCCGGTTTCACTGACTTAACCGTGACTGACCAGGACTCTGGAAAATCAGCATCTGATGTTTCCAAGATGAGATACAGAGGGGAGAAACACAATGAAAACACTGGAAGCAGTATTAGCAAACAGAGACTAAGTGGCTCAGTTAACGGATTAAGTCTACACCACAGTTCAATTCGATAACACACGTGAGCAGATCCCTGGACACCGGAACGGGTGATCAGACCAAACTATTGACCAAAAGGCAGCGGGATACGATTGTGACATACTCCACAGGGAGACGCGGAACACAGCACCAGGGGCTCTCTTTGATCAATAACTCAGAAACAGTGAACCTGCCAATGAACCCCCCGCCCCCCAGTCACACCTTCCCGGAGAGCTACCTGTCCTCAGTACTGGGACAAATCTGGACTAGGTGTCATTAAAGGCAAGAACAGCGTTTGAGTCGATCTGGTGAGTTAGAGGAGAGACAGAGGTTTAGTTCCCTTTGTCATTGAATATGAAAAATCGGAAAGTCAAATTGACAGGATCGATATCTCTGACAGATATTTGTGCAATGATCATCAAGTTGGAAGATTGTAAAATGATCATGAATAGGTTCACTCCGGTAACAATCAGAAATTCCAAACATGAATCCCTCTGCTCACTCACCGGGAACTCCAACAACGACAATGAACACGTACAATATTTTATCCACATTCATGTACATATCCAACAATGCAGACATTTTCTCTGTCCAGTGATTTGGCCCCCGTGTGTTACACGCGATCTCTCGGAATGAAATGCTGAGGCAGCACATGCCTCGGGTTTTTAATACAATTCAGTGACTCCACAGGGACAGATTTCAACAGATTTAAAAATAAACATTTTAAATTATTTACAAATCGATTACATCAGACACTTGAAATTCCCGCTGTGACGGATGGCGATTAAACTGTTCAATTAATATGAAGACCATTGGGAGCTAATTTGTCCCAACGCAGGTGACTGAACCGTCCGACTTATCTTATCAATTAAATTTGCTTCCTGTGTAAATATGCACTTCAAAGTAACCATTTATCAGACACAAAATATTGAAGTAAATTATACCATTGTAGCTTGTGAAATTGTATTGAATCACGAACACTACGCCGGCTGGTGTTGTCGTGGCGTCAGCGCCGGACTTCGGAGCGAAGGTTCCAGAGTTCGAATCCAGCTGGCTCCAAAAAAACCTTTGTGTGTCTGTGTGTGGGTAGACCGACTGTCTCTGCCTGAGTCTGCCGGACTATACACGTGTCCATCTCCAATTCACTTTATCCCCTTGGTTTAGTCCCTTCTCATCTGTCTCCCCAAACTGCACAGTCCCAACCCTTCACAAAATGGCTGCCTGAACAATAAAAAAAGACAAGAACAGTGGGCATAATTCAAATTGCAGTATCGCTGAACTCCGCCATAGCGATAGAGTAGAAGAGGAGGGTCTGAGTCTGGGGCAGATTTCCACCAGGCCTATCGTAGTTCAGACGCTTCACTGTCCCCTGCTGTCACTGGCAGACGAACCTGTCGGTCAAATGAGATGATTAGTTAATGTGAATTTCAGTCATGGAGAGAGGTGGGAATGTGAAAACAGCAACTATGTTGCCTTAGGAAAATAGAGGCGGATCAGTTCAACAGGTTAAAGTACAGTTGGGTGTGTCTTATGCAGAGACCTTGCAAAAAGTTGCTCTGATTCTAAATGGATGCCCCTCCATTCCGAGACTGTGTCCTCTAGTCTTACACTCTCCTACCAGAGGTATGATCCTCTCCACAACGACTCTGTCAGAGCCTTTCACCATTCGATAGGTTTCAATCGTGTCACCCCTCATTCTTCTTAATCCCAGTGAATGCAGACCGAAAGCCATCGAACCTGGAATCATGTTCGTGAACCTCGTTGAACCCTCTCCAGTTTCAGCACATTCTTCTGAAGATAAGCGGTCTAAACCTGTTCACAATACTCCGTTTGAGGTCACACCAGCACTTTAGCCGCTACATTACATCCTTGTTATTTGTAGCTACCTTCAAATAATTGCTAATATCGCCTTTTCTTTCCTCATCACACACTCGAACTCTGAAATAACCTTGAGGGAATCCTGCACAACGAGTCCCAGTTCTCTGTGCTTGTCCGTGTTTTGCATTTTCTCTCCACTTAGAAAGTACTCAACCCTTTCATTTCCTCTACAAGTGTGAATGACCATACACTTCCTGGCACTGCGTTCCATCTGCCACTTCTTTGTCCATTTTCCTCATCTGTCAGTCTTTCTGCAGCCTCGCTCCGTCCTTAAAACTATCTGTCGCTCCACCCATCTCCGTATTGCCTGCAAACGTTGCAAGAAAGCCATCAATTAGATCATCCAAATCATTGACATATAACGTGAAAGAATTATCACAACACAGTCGTCTGTCGAACAACACTTCTCACAGGCAGCCAGCCGGAAAAGGCCCCTCTCTTCCCATTCTTCGTCGCCCGCTAGTCAGCTACTGCTGGAATTATTTTTGTTGTATTTTATTCCCTCTCTGATGCTGGCTTCGACTTCTCTTGCCAGCCACGGTTGTCAATCTGTGCTATTCTTTGCCAGAGACGTCATTCGGTGTATTTAAGGCAGAGGTTGATAAATTCTTGTTTAGACAGGGCAGGAAGGGCGACGGTGAGAGGGCAGGAGATGGGGGCTGAAAGGGAAAGTGGAACAGCCACGATGAAAACGTGGATTTCATGGGTCAAATTTCCCGATTCTGCTCCAGAATCTTATGGTCTTGTGAAGGCTGAACAGCGAGATGCTGTGGTCCATGAAGGTACCAATGTCATGGGTAGGAAGAGGGTCAATATTCTTCAAACTGAGTTCAGCGAGATGTGTGCAAAATTAAATGGCGGGTATTACAGGGTTGTGTCCTTAGGATTGCTACCCGTGCCACTGTACCAGTGAAATCAGAAGTATGAAGGTTATACAGTTTAACGTGTGGCGATGGAGCTGGTGCAGGAGGGAGAGCTTCAGATTTTTGGATCATTGGGCTCTCTTTTAAAGTGCATCACCATACACGTCCTGGCACTGTATTCCATCTGCCATTTCTTTCCTCTTTTTCCTCAGGTGGCTGAGTCCCTTTGCAGCCTCTTTGCTTCCTCAAAGCTACCTGCCCCTTCACCGACATTCATATCGTCCGAAAAGCCTGCGACAAAGCTACCAACCCCTTCACCGACCTTCATATCGTCCGCAAACCCTGCGACAAAGCTACCAACCCATTCATCGACCTTCATATCGTCCGCAAACCCTGCGACACAGCTACCTGCCCCTTCACCCACCTCCATATCGTCCGCAAACCCTGCGACAAAGCTACCTGCCCCTTCACCGACCTTCATATCGTCCGCAAACCCTGCGACAAAGCTATCTGTCCCTTCACCGACCTTCATATCGTCCGCAAACCCTGCAACAAAGCTACCTGCCCTTTCACCGACCTTCATATCGTCAGCAAACCCTGCGACAAAGCTACCTGCCCCTTCACCGACCTTCATATCGTCCGCAAACCATGCGACAAAGCCATCATCCAATTCACTGACATAGAATGTAACAGCGATCGGTCCCAACACAGACATCTGTGGAACAACACCAGTCACGGCAGTCAAACGAGAAAAGGCTCCCTTACTTCAAACACTTTGCATTCTGCTAGTCAGACAATGCTGGGATCTTCCCTTTTTGTTAAGCAGCCTCATGTCCGGCACCTTGTCACCCTCGGGATCTGAATCAAGCAGCTGAGAGATTGCGGAGGCGTTAATAATGATCTTTCCAGAATCGGTAGGCTCTGGCGAAGTACCAGATAACTGGAAAATTGCAAATGTTAATCTGCTATTTAAGAAGGGTGGAAGGCATAAATGAAACTATAGACCCGTTAGCCTGACATCAGTGTTTAGAAACTTGTTGGGAACGATTGTTAGGGATAAGATCATGGAGTACCTGGAGGCACATGACGAGATAGACCAAAGGTAGCATGCGTTCCTGAAAGGAAAATCCAGCCTGATAAAGACCTACTACAATTTTTGAGGTAATTACGAGCTCATAGACAAAAGAGATGCAGTAGATATGGTGTATTTGGAAATTCCTAGCAAGATTGGAGTCCATGGCAATGCAGTCAGGCCAGACTGGAAAAATCGTCTAATGATGCGTTTTGCGTGGAACCAATGAATAAATAAAAAGCTATGACCTCGTTCATGGGGCTGTATTACAGAGAAGTCAACACCCCGACGGATTTAGAGGAACAAATTTGCAGAGAGATCGTAGATCGGAAGAAACATAAGGTTGGTGTTATAGTGGGATATTAGTTCCCTTGCAGTTCAGGTGCAAATCGTCCCTTCTGTGCAGGTCCCAAATTGTTCCCTTACACACATCTGTCAGCTGCTATCTATCACAGAGACTGGGAACAAAGTAAAACCTTTCTGGTTGACTTCCAGTAACTCGTGGTTTTCCAGAAGTGACTGTGCTGGGACCATTTCTTTATAACCTCTCTCTCAGTGACTTGGATGACGCATTTGATAGGTTTGTGGCCAGAATCGTCAGACTGTGAGGTCACTGTGCGTGAATGGGAATAGATGGACATATCCAGAGACCAATTATTCGGTGGCATTCCGAAATAGTTCTTTGACTGACATTTGGCAGGCCATGGAGGAACTGAGTTAGATTCAATTTTGTTATGAACATGGAAATAACTGCAACTGGAGAGAATGCGATATTTGATCTGCGATTAGAGAATGAGAGAGGGCAGTGGCAAAAGTTTGTGTCGAGAACACTTTGCATCTAGTGACCACAAGGTCATTTGTTTCACGGTAGATACGCATAAAGTTAGGTCTGGTGTGCGGGGTGAGATTCTAACTTGGAGAAAGGTCAATTTTAATGGAATAAAAAGTAATCTGTCAAGTGTGGATTAGGACAGGCTGAGTTCTGGCAAATGTGCACTTGGGAAGTGGGAAGCTTCAACAAGTGTAACTTTGGGAGTAAAATTCTTATATATGTCTGACTGAATAAAAGGTAAAGTTGAAAGATGTAGGCATCTTAGGTCCTTTTAGATGTTGAGGCTCTGGTGAAGATATAAAAGGAGGTTCACGGCAGGTATAAGCAGGCCGGAACAAATGTGGTGCTCATGGAGTATAAAAATGGAAGGGAACCTAAGACACTGACGCAACAGCAATTGGCATTTTTACGACAGTTGTTTGAAGCATCCAGACTGCACACCGTGATTTCCATTTAACTAATTATATGAATTCTAAAACAAATTGACTGCACCAGTGACTATTTGGTTTGTCATATTAAAGGGGTGAATATCACTTTTTAGACATCACTTCCATTTTGACACGAAATCGTCTTTCTGTTATTCAGTGTCAAAAAGCCAAATTAAACCACTGTGGATTAACTTTGTAAAACGATAAAGCATGAAAACTTCGAAAGTGGGTATGAATAATTTTTTAAAGTGCTGTAAAATACAAGAAATCCTGCGTACAATTAAGAAACATTAGGACCAATGTTGTCCTTGATTCTGGTGCTGTGTGTTCTCACTCCTGTATGTCTGCTGCCCAATGGAAGGTGTGAGAAGACAGAATGACGGGGTGGAAAGGGTCTTTGTTTATGTTAACTGCTTTCCAGGGGCAGCTAGAAATGCAGCTGGAGTCAATGGAGGGGAGGAATGTTTCTGTGACAGACAGTGCTGAGATCACAAAGTCCTTCTCTGACATGACTTCACAAATTGCCACACCTCACTCATCTGGACTGAACACCATTTGCCATTCCTCAGCCTACTCAACAAGCTGATCAAGAATCACTTGTATCAGAATCAGAATCGGTTTTTGTTATCACCTGTATGTGTTGTGAAATTTGGAAACTGTTACCATCAGGTAGGAGGTACAGAAGCCTGAAGGCAAACACTCATCGATTCAGGAATGGCTTTTTACCCTCTGCAATCCGATTCCTGAACGGGCATTGAAACCTTGGACACTATAATTGTTATTATTATTTTATTTTGTTTTCTCCTTCCATACTATGTATCGCAGTGAACTGCTGCTGCTAAGCTAACAAATTCCACGACACATGCCAGTGGTAATAAACCTGATTCTGATTTGTTAACTTACCAGCAGCAGTTTCATCCAATACATGAAAACATAGAAAGGGAAAAAACAGAACAAGTAAAACAATAACAGTAAGTATATATGCACACTTAAATGATAAAATATGCTGCAAATACAAAAATAATATATATATTATAAAAGTGAGGTGGTGTTCATGGATACAATGTCCATTTAGGAATCGGATGGCAGAGGGGAAGAAGCTGTTCCTGAATCACTGATTGTGCACCTTCAGGCTTCTGTATTTCTTTCTTGCCTTTAACAATGAGAAGAGGGCATGTCCTGGGTGATGGAAGTCCTGCATTATTGACGTCGATTTTCTGATGCATCACCTCTTGACAATGTCTTCGATACTACGGAGGCTCGGACCCAAGATGGAGCTGACTAATTTTACTAATTCTGAATGCCTCTTTTGGTCCTACGCAGTAACTGCCCCCTTCCCACCAAAGAGTGAATCAGCCTGTTAGAATACTCTTCACTGTACATTGAGAGAGGTTTTTGAGCGACTTCCATTACTAGTTCTCAAAGAGAACTCTGGTAGGCCAATCAGATGGTTCACTGCTGCTCAGTGATAAAATACAAAAAAATCCTGTGCACGATTCAGAAACATTAAAGAATAGCAGAAATACTGGAGTCATGATGATCATGATGATGTCTGCTGGATAGAGACGTTTATACAAATGCTGTCCTTCATAATTCAAAGAGATTGAAGGATAAGGTTGCAGGGTGACAAAACGTGGCAGGAGAACTTGGAAAGAAAAACAAATCCCGACCGGGAGAAAACAGCACCTGTTCTTTCAGCACTGTTCTCCAGCAGTTTAAGGACTGAGTCCAGTCGGAACATAACTCAGAAGTGTTCTTGAAAGTCAAGTATTAACCCCTACCTATCAACAACCAAGCATTGCCATTCTGGTCCCATTCATGATAGCTTATTTAGAAGCATGTGACTTCCCTCCCAGAGATGATAGGTGTTTGTGCGCTCAACTCTTGAAGGCTTGGACCCCATCGTCGGAGATGTTTCCAATCACAGCATCTGGAAGGCTGATCCCAATTCTGATAGCACAGTGAAGGAAGTTTCTATCCAGTGAGTAGATTCTCGCATTGGGCATAGAAAAGGCATGAGCAGGCACAGATAAATTTGATCGTGTCGCGCCGTCTCTCATAAGATGACGCAGCATGGCGCGAAGGTCTTCAGGGCTGCGGTTGGTGGGCATTTTGCACAGCACATTGAGAAATCACATCTTTTCAAACTCTAATGGAATATAGCTGCTGTCTTGTCTTCTTTACAGTTACATTGTTATTTTGGGACAAGGATAGATCCTCAGAGATCCTGACTCCCAGGAACTTGAAACTGCTCACTCTCTCCTATTCTGATTCCTCTATGAGGATTGTTTCGTGTTCCCACGTCTTATCCTTGTATTTGTTAATACCTTCTTCATTCTTTCTATTGGTTTCAAGATAGTGATGGGAATCTATGGTCAAGTTCAGAGTTTAGGGATCTATTCTGGAGAAAAGGTGAATTTTAATGGATTTGACTGGAACTAGTAGAGGTGGAGTGAGAGAATCTGTATGACAGAAAATGAACAGATGGCAAGTGAGAGTTTTTTTTTATATGAGTGTGATTGCAGCTGTGCAGAAGAAGCATGTTCCTTTTAGAGTGAAGGATAACCTGGCAAGTTGAGGGAACCTTGGCCAATGAGAGATATAAAGGTCGGGTTAACAAATAAAGGAAGCATACACTGGGTGTAGGAGGTCAAAATCGGGCAAATCACCTGATGAGAATAAAAGTTATTAAGAATACTCTTTAGAGGGTAAGCAGGAGGATAGGCCAATGTTATGTGATTGATCAGGTAGGTCAGGAAAATACCAAGAGGTTCTGTAGCTATGTTAGGAGTAACAGTGTGGCTTGGGAGAGAGAGGCCCCATAGAGAACAGCAGGGTCTCCATGTCTTGAGCCACAGGGAATGGGTGGGATCATGAATCAATCAATGATTTCTACTTTGTATTTACTGAGTACAATATCATGGTTGCTCAATGGATAATGCAAACTGGTGGAGTTGATTTGGAGGACATTCATATTACCAGTGAGCAGTTATGAGCAGCCTACAATGCATTCAGTTCGATGAACCCTCAGGCCTGACCCACTGCTTTGTGGAAGGACAGAGAAAATTGTTGATGTCCACTGAAGGTTGCTTCAATGACTGAAGAGTGGCTAATGTTGTTCTATTGTTTAAAGAGCTGTCAAGGACAAACCTGGGAACTGCAGGTCAGTTAGCCTGACTTCAGTAGTTCGGCCGCTACTGGAGGGGATTCTGGGGGACAGGAATCACCTGCATTTGGATGGACGGTGTCTAATTAGCAGGAGTCAGCGTAGCTTTATTTGCAGGAAGTTGTGGTTGATGGATCTACAGAGGTTTTTGTAGATTTACAAAATCTTATAACAGAGGTGAATAAAACTGTTTCTGAGAATGCAGGCTGGGAATTAGTGATGTGCTCCAGAGGGCAGAGCTGTGAGTCTTGTCGTTCATTATTTTAACAATGTATTTGCATGCAAATGCAAAAGACTTCATCAGTAAGTTCGGACATGTTGTTAATAGTGAATAATGTTCGCATAGAGATCCTGATCAGTTAGGGAAGAGGGACAGAGTGGCAAATGCCTCGCAACACAGATACAGATGTGAGAGAAATTTGTGAATTCTGTTGGATCTGCTCTATTTCTGCATAAATATGATCTGAATGTGATCAGATCTTCACCTAAGTCGTAAAACTAGGTAAAGAGTAGCCAATTAAATTAATAACACCAAAACATTATACTTCTTCATTTATTTATTTAGATGAATGGTCATGAGTCTGTGGGTCTCTACAATTCATTATTTTTTCAGAGTCTGTGGGTCTTTGAAACTGGAGACAGTGTACACAGGGTGGTGAAGAAATCCCCTGGCATGAATCCTTCATCAGTCAGGGCACTGAATACAAGAGTTAGGATGTATCCTCACAACTATATAATATTTTGTTGAGACCGTAGTTGGATTGTTGCTCAGCAACAGAAAGGATGTGATTCAGCTGGAGAGGGTGCAGTAAAGATTCACAAGCAGCGACTGGGATTGAGTTACAAGGAGAGACTGGAAAGCCTCGGTCTGTGCTCCCGGAATGTAGAAAGCTGAGTGTTGAGCGTATAAACTCTGAGGGACATGGCTGATAAAGTGAATGGCTGAAGTCTTTTTCACAACAAAGACCATCTAAAACTCGATGGAGTTGATCTGTGGTGAGAGGAGAATGACTTAAAGGACATGTGGGGAGAAACTTTTTTTGCACATTCCTCTTCCCATCTTTTTCATTCCCCCTAGTCACATGTGAACCATCAACACCTGGAGTGAGGAATCTCTAGTGCTGTCCATCTTCCACTCACTTACAGAAATACACAGGACAAAAACGCGGCTATACTGACCACGGTGTGTATCCCAGAGTTCCATTTAACCTGTGTTTGGTCCATTTCCCTCTCATCCTCTCCGATCCATTCACCTGTCCGAATGTCTGCTAAACATTGTGATTGTGTCTCCTCTGCAGCTTCTTCTGGCAGCTCGTACCATACACCCACCACTGTCTGTGTGGAAAATGTTGCCCGAGTGTCGTTTTCATCTTTCCCCTTTCAAAACTTTCTGCCCTTTCCCAGCTTAGTGATCTTCATCCTATAAATGAGTCACCAAAACTGCCCATAATACATTGTGGTCTCAGCAATGACCTGTACTGTCACAACATGAAGTCCCATCTCCTGTACTCCAAACTCTAACTGATGAATGCCTTCTTCATCACCTTACCTACACTTCCAGAGCACAATGTACTTGTAATCCTTGGTCTTTCTGTTCTCTAACACTCTTGAGGATCCGACTAGCTGCCACAGATACCCCTGTCGGTGCCCCCTGTTAAATAGTTTTCAGTCACTGGGACTCACTCAGAATACTGAACAGTGTAGTATAGGAACAGATCCTTCTTCCCACGATGTCTGTGCTGAACACAATGCCACATTAAACAGAATCTCTTCTCTCCCTTCAATATCACTATCATATCTGCTTCCATCACTCCCCATTGCAGCCCATATTGGACCCCACCACTCTGTAAATAAAACCGATCTACTACTTGCCCTGTTCACCATCTTTAAATGATCACCCTGTCACTGTAAAGGCAGCCTTCTTGAATTTGACATTCCCACCCTGGGAAAGTGACTCTGACTGTTTCCCTTATCTACAACTGCATAGTTTTATAAACTTCGGTCAGGTCCCCCCTCAGCCTCCTTCACTCCAGCGAAAGCAGCCCCAGAGTGTCTGATCTTTACCTGTAACACAAGACCCCAGTCCAGGCGACACTTCTGTGAATCTTTTCTTCACCTTTCCAGCTTAATCACTTCTTCCTTATTTTGCTGACCAGAATTGCACAGGTTACTGCAGCTGTGATTTAATTAATATTTTGTGCAACTGTAATGCAACTCCTCTGCTGCCAAAGGGAGGAATGCTGTTCACCTACTTCACAACCATGACAATCTGTGTTGTGACTTTTCGGGAACTATGTACCTGTATCCCAAGATCTCTCTGTTCACTAACACTTCACCCGACATTGTGTATGTCCTGGCCTGCTTTACCTTCCCAAACTCCATCGCTGTGCACTTGACTGACACTGTAACAACACTTCTCCGTCTCTCTGCACAGATAAATGTCCATCAACCGTTCTATGCACCTGTCTGCTGTTTGTGTGTAACTTGTAAAGACAACACCTGGACCTCTCCGTACTTCACTCATGTGCTGTTTTTCTCCATATAATTAATCATCTGCGTTTTGATTCTTTCAAACACTGAACACGCCATCGCTTTTTACCACATTAAGCTCCATTTTCCAAATACTCTCTCTTTTACCCAACGTCTCTATATCCTGTGGCAGAGACCAAATGTCCCATCACAACATTACCCCCACCACATCCTGTGTCATTGACAGACACCCTTGGACACCTCACACTTTGTCCCCTCGTCCGGGTAATGTATATCAATTGTGAGTAATTCACGGCCCTCAACTTACCCCTGCTCCCTTAGAAAACCCATTCCCAACCCAAGCTTCGCCCACTCTACCAACATTTTAATATTGATAGTGTGTAACTGAGGGTGGATTTGATCCATGGGATATTCCAGTAGTTACATCCTCCAATCCGGAAACAAATCTGTTAACTGAGTTTCTGTCTTCTATGTAAAAACCAGCCTTTTATTCTTGTGAACTAGTCTTGTGATTTCTTGTGTTGAGCACCAGCCTTTCATGTGGCACCTTATTAGATGTATTCTGAAAATCCAACCACATCTATAGATTAATTTCTAGCACCTAGACAAATTCTCTTCATGTTAATTAAACATGAGTTGCCTTTCACTCAATGAGCTGACAGGGTCTCCAATTGGGTCAAAGACTGACAAGTTAATGATGAAACATTTGGACACTGGCCTTCATCAGTCAAGCCACAGAGGATAGTGGTCGGGGTGTTGTGTTGCAGTTGTATAAGATGTGAGTTTACATTGAAATATCGTGTTTAGTTTTGGACACACTGTCTCCGGAAAGATGTCACTAAGCTGGAAATAAGGCAGGGGAAGTTTACAAGGCCATTGTTGGGTCACAAATGACTGAGTTATGAACAGGTTAGGATTGTTTTCCTTGGAATGCGGGAGAACGAGGGGCAATATTATAGAGGTGTATGAAACAAGGAAGTTCGGAAATAGTGTGGATGCATAGAGACACTACATAGAGAAACAGGGATGTGGAATCCGCTACCACAGGGCACCAGGTTGTGAGAGGGCAGAGATTAAACAGGAATCTGTTGCTCTATGTCTCTCAGTCAGACGGCGGTCAGTTTCGCACATCATGCCCACTGGGGCACAGACCACTGCCCCGAGCTTTCTGTGCTGTGCCAGTCTTTCACGCTGTCCCCAGGTGCAGCCAGTCTTCGTGATGGATACATCCTTTCTCAGAGATGAAGACTTTGGAGCTTCTGTGGCTCCGGGTTTTTGTGGGACTGGATTGCTGGAGTAACGATGTCCAACTCTACTCCATTTGCATCCGGGCTTCGGTCAGTGCTGGAACACTAATGCCACTCTCCCGGTCAGCCTGCAACCATCTCCCTGCAATAGCTGTAAGATCAAACACGTTTCTCACAGTACAACGCATTCATTCACCCTATCTATACCCTTCATAATTTTGCATACCGCCGTTAAAGTGCTCTGTGTTAACATCCCGTGAAACATCAAACTAGCCCTTTTCCCCCTGTCTCCTACTACCACATTTCAGGCTGCGGCAGTACATGCTGAGGGACACACTGAGGCTCGGTGTACCCGACTGTGTCCCTGCAGAATGATGTGAGTAGAGATGTGCACAGTCCAGCTCTCATCAGCCTCATCAGAAAGTGCATATCTGTATTGTAAACCATTTGTCACTCTGTGTCCCTCTTCCCCAAATGATCAGTGTCTCCATGTCCTCTATAATAGCCTTCATGAACTGGTGTTTTACTCTCTAATCTCCCGGACCCTATTGAATGTCGCTCAGGTGGTAATGCAAAGATCCTCTTTCCTCGTTCTACCTATGCTGTCGGTGCCCACATGCACCTCCCACTGCAAGTTCCTCTACAGGGCAGATAAGGCGTCCCGAACCCGGGCATAGACATGCAACACAATCTGTGACTCTCCCACCATATCCAGGGTACATCAGTAAGCAGGGGCTACAGCATGCTCAGGTGTAACCTGCAGGCTAGTGGTGGGAGGGAGCGCCTCACGTCTATTCTATTAGGTCTACCGACACAGAAATAATTCCGGACATTGTCCGTGGAGGAGTGGGAAAGAAAACCTACAATATGAAAAGAGATGCAGCTTGTGTTCAGTGATGCAGATAATGAAACACACTGGGGAACATAAAAATATCGAGTCTCCATCACTTACAGCTTTACACAGCTGCTTCTTTTTCTGATCTCGCATACCGCCAAGAACAGAATAAATAAATATAATTGTTAAAACATCGCGCATGGAGGTAAGCATACGTATAACGTAGTTAAACAATCAACAATATTGTGAATAATGCTGCAAATAAACGTTCAGGTTGATGTTGTTCCGAGCAGGCTGTGCACAACAAAGAGAATTATTGCGCATCACAAATCAGATTAATTACAGTCAGAAATAGATGTTGTTAACCCGTTGTAGTTCAGCACATGCAGAAATACGGGATACACCACATGTCGGTATAAAATGAAAATAGGACATATTATTATCAAAGGTTTTGTAATAATTATATTTGTTGCTCTGATAGGAGTAAACATTCCAACGAAGATTTCTCCGCAGAAGGGGAAGGATGTGAAACACAGACTTGATGAATCTGCCCAAAATCTCCACTAGTCAAACTCAGACTCTTCTCTCTGACCTCCTGGAGAACCACTTCCTGGATTGGAACTGCAAGACAGCGGACACGAACAGACACATTGAGTGAGAAGCGGGAACGTCAGAACGGTTACGGGCTCTTGTATTCAATATGCAAAATGGTCTGTACTTTCAAAGCACGTGACTGACCACTCCGATGTCGTCATTGCTTCTCTGGATCTCAGCTCACTGAACTGAGATGATGATATCACTGCAGGCCAAGATGCCGAAGTCATTACTATTCCACGCGCACCGTTGACCATGATGATAATGTTGCCTCTGGAGCCTTAACCCTGACCACAGTGGTATCGTTACTGTGTGTCCTGGTCATTCCCAAGACACCCATATTTGAAATTCCTACCCTCTGCGTAGAATTCAATTTGAGAATTATCCAATGAGAGTTCCCTGCAGTCAGCTTATCGCGATTATCTAACTCAAAGGCACCTATAAATGGTGTACATCATCTATTCTCAACGGGATCCATATGGCCCCCTTGGGGGCCCTGGCACACTTGAAGGGGGCCACCGACTGAAAACTGTGAGAAAGGGAGCCCCGAGGGTTTATGGAGGCCCTGATAACTGAACCGATGAAATACCGAAGCAGCAAACTTCACTGGAGTCAATAGTTTCCCTCCTATTTATAATATCTTTACAACACACCATTTGAAATCAGCACAACTGGTACATTCCTGTGTCTAATGACATTTGAAATATTTCAGTCAGAGCCCCTGTGGAATATTTCTACACTAACTTCTCTCAAGGTCATAGGGAATATCCTGTCAGGTTCCGGAGACTTATCCACTTTTATATTCTATAAAAGTGCCAGTACTTCCTCTTCTTTAATCACCATATTTTCCATAACTACCCTACTTGTTTCCCTTACCTTACACAATTCAATATCCTTCTCTTTAGTGAATACCGAAGAAAAGAAAACGTTCAAAATTTCCCCCATCTCTTTTGGCTCCACACATAGCTGTGCACTCTGATTCTCTAAGGGACCAATTTTATCCCTCACTATCCTTTTGCTATTTATATAACTGTAGAAATCCTATGGATTTATTTTCACTTTACATGCCAAAACAACATCATATTCTCTTTTAGCTTTTCTAATTTCTTTCTTAAGATTCTTTTTTACATTCTTTATATTCCTCGAGCACCTCATTTACACCATGCTGCCTGTATTTATTGTAGATCTCTTCTTTTTCCGAACCAATTTTCCAATATCCCTTGAAAACCACGGCTCTCTCAAACTTCGAACCTTTCCTTTCAACCTAACAGGAATATAAAGATTCAGTACCTTTAAATTTCACCGTTAAATTATCTCAATTTCTCTATTACATCCTTCCCATAAAATGAATTGTCCCAATCCACTCCTTCTAAATCCTTTCGCATCTTCTCAAGTTAGCTTTTCTCCAATCAAACATCTCAACCATGGGTCCAGACCTATCCTTCTCCAGAATTATATAGAAACTACACATGTCAGATGTGGATTTGCCAGGAGAAGTTATTTCCAATTAACTGTTCTTAGTTTCTGCGTAATACCCCCGTAATTTGCCGTTTTTCAGTTTACAAATATCCTATCCTTATCTGTCGCTATCTTGGAAGTGAGGGAGTTGTGGCCTCTGTCACCGTACTGCTCACCCACTGAGAGGGCATCTGAATAGACACATTATCCAACAGCAGGTAGTAGTACAATCCCATTAGCTTGATTGCACCCTTTCCGTTCCTGAGTTCTACTCTAATGGACTCAGTGTCTGAACCCCCCACTATGTCTCCCCTGAGTGCGGCTGTGATAATCTCCCTGATTCGTAGTGCAACTCACACCTCTTTAACTTCCTTCTCCAGCTTTTGAAAAACTTCAAAAGCCTGGTTGATTAATCACGCATCTCTGCCCATCTATCAACCAAGTCTCTGTAATGGCCAAAGCATCGTAGCTCCATGCACTGATCCATGTTCTGTGTTCGTCACCTTTACCCATAATATTCCCTGCATTGAAATTCCTTGCCCATGTGTGTATTACACAAACTATATATCTCATCATACCTATTTATTTGATTTTGCCTGTCCGTACTTTCACCGATAACTAACTTTCTGTCCAGTCCTTCACTAAGTGACCTGGTGTTCCGATTCCCAGCCCCCTGCAATACCTGTTTAATCCTTCCCAGTAGCATTAGCCAACGTCCCGTCCAGCATGTTAGTTCCCCTCCAGATCAGCTGCAAACCGACCCTCTTCTACAGGTCACACTTGCCCAGAAATATGTTCCATTGATCGAAGATTAAAACACTGCCCCCTTTACCGTCTCCTAATTTCTTATTCAGTTGTACTGTCATCCCATTTCTAGCTACAAAAGCCCATGGCACTGGGAGTAAGCCAGAAATTATGAACTTGTATGTCCTTCTCTTCACCCTGTTTCCAAACTCTGTATACTCAGTCTGTAGAACCTCTTCCCCATTTATTACGTCGACATTGGTGCCAATATGCACCACGACCTCTGGCTGTTCACTCTTCCCCTTCGGAACATCTTGCAGCCGCTCGAGTACATCTGGACCCTTGCACCTGGGAGGCAAGGCAGCATCCTCCGTCTCTTTTGTGGCCGCAGTATGTCCTGTTTGTACCACTATCTATCAGGTCCCTTATCACTAATGCACTGCCTAAATATACCCTTCCCTGCTACAGGGGGAACCACGAGGGTTTCTCCGCCTCATTTTGAACCTAAAGAACTTCGTAGAATCAGGTGTTTTCCAAAGTTAACAAAAGTGCTGTGGACTCGGGCTGACTTCTGAATAGAAGGTGATCTCGCAAGTCTGACGTCACAGTACTTCTGTGATGTAAAGGAAATTACAGTCCTATGAGAGATGAGATGTCAAAAGTAAGTTGGAAGGCGGGGCAGGCAGGGATGATTGCAGAGCTGAAATTGCAGGGGTTTCCGGGAAAAACGAGGGAGATACAGGACAGATGAATTCGAACAAAGTAATAAATAAATAAGAAACCAGAAGGGGAAAGATCAAAGGGTGAGGCAGGGGAAGCAGAGAGGAGATAGGCAGGAAAGCTGAAGAAGGAATGTAAGAGGAAAGCACTATGGGTAGTAGAAGAAGGCGGAATCATTAGAGTGGTGATAGGCAGTTGGAGGAGGAGGCAGAGTGAAACTGGGATTGGAGAAGGGAGGGGGAGGGAATTACCGGAAGTTGGAGAATTGAACATTCATGTCGAGGGGCTGGAGACTACCCAGACGGTATATGAGTGTTGCTCCTCCAACCTGAGTTTGGCCTCATCATGGCAGTAGAAGAGGCCATGTATGGAAATATCAGAATGGGAATGTGAAGCAGAGTTGAAGTGGAATGCAACTGGGATAACCAGATGACTCCAACAGTCTCACAAGTGAAGGGTTGCCTCACCTGGAAGTGCTGTCTGGGGCCCTGAATGGTGGTAAGAGAGGAGGTGTAGGGACACGTGTAGCACTTACGCTTGCAGGGATAAGAACCAGGTGGGAGATCTTTGGGAGACGTGTGGACCAGGCAGTCGCAGAGGGAACGATCCCTGCGAAATGCAGAGAGGGGTAGAGAGGGAAAGATGTGCTTAGTGGTGGGTTCCTATTGAAGGTGGCGGAAATTGCGGAAGATAATATGCTGGATCCGGAGGCTGGTGTTGTGATAGGTGAGGAGAAGGGGAACTCGGTCCCTGTTGTGGTGACGGGAGGATAGGTTGAGGGCCGAAGTGCGGGAAATGCAGGAGATGCGGTTGAGGGCATCAGTGATGACGGCAGAAGGGAAACCACGATCCCTAAAGAAGAGGATATTTGAGATGTCCTGGAAAGGAAAGCCTCATCCTGGGAGCAGATGCGGCGGAGACGGAGGAACTGGGAAACGGGAATTGCATTTTTGCATGTGGCAGGGTGGGAAGAGGTATAGTCGAGTAGTTATAAGAGTCAGTGGGTTTATAGAAGATGTCAGTGGACAGTCTATCTCCAGAGATGGGAGAGATGTGTCCGAGATGGACCAAGTGAATTTGAGGGCTGGGTGGAAGTTAGAGGCAAATCGATGAAATTGGCGAGCTCAGCATGGGTGCAGGAAGCAGCACCAATGTAGTCGTCAATGTAGCGAAGGAGAAGTTGTGGAGCAGTACCAATATAGGTTTGGAGCATAGACTGTTCCACATAACCAACGAAGAGGCAGGCATAGCGGAGACACCATGCGAGTGCCCATGGCTACACCCACGGTCTGAAGAAAGTGGGAAGAGCGAAAAGAGAAAATATTAAGTGTGAGTACCAGTTCCACCAAACCCAGAAGCGTGGCGGTGGTGGGGAACTGGTGAGGTCCATTGTCACGAAAGCAGTGGAGGGCTTTGAGGCCTTCTTGATGGGGATTGGAAGTGTATAAGGATTGGACATCCGCAGTGTAAATGAAGCGGTCGGGACCGGGGAACTGGAAGTTATTGAAGAGGTGGAGGGCATGGGGATGTATCCCAGATGTAGGTGCGGAGGGACTGAACTATGACTGACAAAATGGAGTCCAGGTGGACAGATACAACTTCGGTGGGCCAGGAGCAGGCCGAAACTATGGGTCCACCGCGACAGTCAGGATTGTGGATCTTGGGGAGGAGGTAAAACCGAACAGTGCGGGGTTCGGGAATTATCAGTCTATTGGTTGAGGATGGAAGGTCTCTGGAGTTGATAAGGGCGGTGATGGTACGGGAGACAATGGATTGATGTGTTTTGGTGGGGTCCTGTTCCAGGGGTAAATAAGAGGAGGTGTCAGAGAGCTGCTGTTTGGCCTCAGTGAGGTAGCGGTCTGTCCACCAGATTACTAAGGCATCATCTTTGCGGGTTTGATGGTGAGGTTAGGATTAGTGCAGAGAGAGTGGAGAGCAATGCGTTTAGAGGGAGTGAGGCTGGAACAGGAGAGAGGAGTGGTGATGTTGAGACGGTTGATGTCTCGGCGATAGTTGGAGATGCAAAGATCGAGTGCACGTAGAAGTCCCGGGGAGGGGTATCCAGGAGGAGGAGGAGGGTTGAAGACGGGGGAAGGGGTCATCAATGGGGGGAGGGGAATCCTTGTCAAGTATTAGGCTCGGAGCCTTAGGCGATGAAGAAGACTTCAGCGTCATGGCGGGTCCGGAACTCACAGAGGTGTGGACGGAGGGGGACGAAAGAGAGGCCTTTGCTAAGGAGAGAGTGGTGGACAGTGCATTCAGAAGGAGTGAGACTGGAACAGGAGAGAGGAGTGATGAATTTGAGACGGTTGATGTCTCGGATATAGTTGGAGATCAAAAGATGGAGTGCAGGCCGAAGGCCGGGGGGGGGGGTGTCCAGGGGGAGGAGGAGGGTTGAAGTCGGGAGAAAGTGTTAATAATGGGGGAGAGGGGTATCCTTGTTAAATTAGGAGGCGGAGTCGTAGGCGAGGAAGAAGACCAGCGTCATAGCGCATATAGATAGATAGATAGATAGATAGATAGATAGATAGATAGATAGATAGATAGATAGATAGATAGATAGATAGATAGATAGATAGATACTTTATTCATCCCCATGGGGAAATTCAACCTTTTTTCCAATGTCCCATACACTTCTTGTAGCAAAAACTAATTACATACAATACTTAACTCAGTAATAATATGAAATGCATCTAAATCAGTATCTCAAAAAGCATTAATAATAGCTTTAAAAAAAAGTTCTTAAGTCCTGGCAGTTGAATTGTAAAGCCTAATGGCATTGGGGAGTATTGACCTCTTCATCCTGTCTGAGGAGCATTGCATCGATAGTAACCTGTCACTGAAACTGCTTCTCTGTCTCTGGATGGTGCTATGTAGAGGATGTTCAGAGTTTTCCATAATTGACCGCAGCCTACTCAGCGCCCTTCGCTCAGCTACCGATGTTAAACTCTCCAGCACTTTGCCCACGACAGAGCCCGCCTTCCTTACCAGCTTATTAAGACGTGAGGCGTCCTTCTTCTTAATGCTTCCTCCCCAACACGCCACCACAAAGAAGAGGGCGCTCTCAACAACTGACCTATAGAACATCTTCAGCATCTCACTGCAGACATTGAATGACGCCAACCTTCTAAGGAAGTACAGTCGACTCTGTGCCTTCCTGCACAAGGCATCAGTGTTGGCAGTCCAGTCTAGCTTCTCGTCTAACTGTACTCCCAGATACTTGTAGGTCTTAACCTGCTCCACACATTCTCCATTAATGATCACTGGCTCCATATGAGGCCTAGATCTCCTAAAGTCCACCACCATCTCCTTGGTCTTGGTGATATTGAGACGCAGGTAGTTTGAGTTGCACCATATCACAAAGTCCTGTATCAGTTTCCTATACTCCTCCTCCTGTCCATTCCTGACACACCCCACTATGGCCGTGTCGTCAGCGAACTTCTGCACATGGCAGGACTCCGAGTTATATTGGAAGTCTGATGTGTACAGGGTGAACAGGACCGGAGAGAGTACGGTTCCCTGTGGCGCTCCTGTGCTGCTGACCACCGTGTCAGACCTACAGTCTCCCAACCGCACATACTGAGGTCTATCTGTCAAGTAGTCCACTATCCAATCCACCACGTGAGAGTCTACTCCCATCTCCGTTAGTTTGTGCTTTAAGATCTTGGGCTGGATGGTGTTAAAGGCACTAGAGAAGTCAAGGAATGTAATCCTCACAGCACAACTGACCCGATCTAGGTGAGAGAGTGATTTGTCCAGCAAATACGTGATAACATCCTCCACTCCCACCTTCTCCTTATACGCAAACTGAAGCGGATCCCGGGCGTGCCTGGTTTGTGGCCTCACATTCTGTATTATCAGCCGCTCCATGGTCTTCATCACGTGCGACGTCAAGGCAACAGGTCTGAAGTCATTGAACTCCTTTGGTTGTGGTTTCTTCGGTACCGGGACAATACAGGATGTTTTCCACTGTCTTGGTACTCTTCTCTGATCTAGACTCATGTTGAAGATGCGCTGTAGTGGTTCTCCCAGTTCAGTGGCACAGGCCCTCAGTAATCGTATGGAAGTCACTGAGGTATGGACGGAGGGGGACAAAAGTGAGAACGTTGCTGGGGACAAAATTGAGCCTGTTGCTAAGGACAGAACGTTCTGCCTCAGAGAGGGGGAGGTCAGAAGTGAAGATACGACTGGTGGTAGAATCCCGTGAATAGGCGGAAGTGATGGAGAATGACGTGCTGGATGCGGAAGCTCATGGAGTGGCGGGTAAGTACAAGGTAAACTGTATCCCTGTTAGGGAGGCGCGAAGATGTGTTCTGGATGGGTGGCGGAGACATGGAGAAGATGCGAGTAAGGGCAACAGCAATGGTAACGGAAGGGGAACCCGATTCATTGAAGAATGGTCCGGAAGGATTCGCAATCAACAACACTCTACGCGGGTCCATGACTGACAATTTGTATCCATTACTCAGTCAATAAATCATGTTGGTGAATATTGTTCTCACTACCAGAAACTGAGAGCACAATGAGTGAGTCTCCTCCAGCCAGTGATTGACGCGAGGAGTAGACGAAGCGAAAAGGAATCCCGGAACATCTTAAGGCAGAATGATATATTCTTAATTTGTAAGGGGCATGAATGATCTGGTGAGAACTTAGTAGAATTTTGGTCACAAGATATCATGGCACCAAGCATGATAAAATGGCGAAGTCTCGATGGGCAAAAGGGCCTACTTCTTCCCCTAATTCAACCGATTCAACCCCTAGTCGAACTGATAAGTTCAGAGGAGCATGTTTCAAGTTTTTATGACGATAAGACCACATGATATACGACGAGAAGGAGGCTATTCGGACTATCGAGTCTGCTCCGCCATTCAATCATGGGCTGATCCAATTCTTCCAGTTTTCCCCACCTCCCTGCCTTCACACCATATCTTTTGATGTCCTGGCTAATTAAGAACCTATCTATATCTGCCTTAAATGCACCCAATGACTTACCCTCTACAACAAATTCTACCGATTTACCACCCTCTGACTGAAGTGCTCTCTCCGCGTCTCTGCTCTAAATGGACGTCCTTCAATCCTGAAGCGGTGCCCTCTTGTCCTGGACTCCCCTACCATGAGTAATAACGTTGCTCTATCTAATCCTTTCAAGCCGTTTAGCATTCATAAAGTTTCTTTGAGATTCCCATTAATTCTCCTGAAGTCCAGGGAATACACCTCAGAGCTGACAGACGTCACCCATACGGTAACCGTTTCATTCCTGGAATTATTCTCGTGAATCTTCTCTGAACCCTCTCCAATGTCAGTATTTCCTCCTTTCCAAAATACGGAGCCCAAAACTGCACACAATGCCCCAAGTGTGGTCACACGAGTACCTTATAGAGCTTCAACATGACATCCCTGCTCTTATATCCTATACCTCTGAAAATGAATGCTATCATTGCATTCGCCTTCTTCACAACTGACTCAACCTGGAGGTTAACCTTTAGGGTATTCTGCACATGGGCTCCCAATTCCTGTTAAATCTCTGAAATTTGACGTCTCTCCACATCGAAATAATAGTCTGACTCACAACTTCCCTTTACAATTCTAAAATTTGAAGTCTTTCTGAATAGCTATCATTTATAAATAGTTAATGAATGCTCGAATGTCGCCTAATGATAGGATTCAACGCACCAGGGAAATAGAACTTCAACATTCACTTTCAGGTGATCAATGGAGTCAAATTTATTATCTAGTTAATAATTCATCTATCTGTGCACGCCATTCCTTAACTCAGTTTATGATAGTACACAGGGCCCATATGTCCAAAGATAAATTGGCGCGTGTTTTTATTTTCTCTAATAGAAGCCCTATTTGTGACAGATGTGACGCAGAGGTGGCTACTCTGACTCATATGTTTTGGTGCTGTGTAAGCTTAAATAATTTTTGGAGCGATGCGTTTATAATACTATCCAATATTATAGATGTGGATGTTCAACCCAATTCACTTACGAAAATTTTTGAGATTATTCCAGAGGAGCAGGTAGAGGTTCTGCTTCCACTCAACATGTGCGAGCCTTTTCAACTTTACTGGCTAGGAGAGCTATCTTGTTATACTGGAAAGATTCTAATCCCCATACTGTTTTTATTGGCTCTCCTACATTATGTCATGTTTCAGTTTGGAGAGATTAGAAGCCGGACGCTTAAATGCATCGTTTAATTTTGAGCAAGTCTGACGACCCTTTATTCAATTTTTCATATGATTGATTGATTGATCGATTTATTTATTTATTTATTTATTTATCTATTTATTTATTTATTTATCTATTTATTTATTTATTTATTTATTTATTTATTTATTTATTTTTCTTTATTCTCTTTAGGGAAAATCCTTATTTTCTGCGATGCTTCGGAGGTGACTGGAAGGATGTTTTCTCTCTTTCCCTTTCTTCTCATTTTATCCTCAAATGGACTGCCCAACCTTTCTTTTCATTTCTTTTCCTTTTTTGTTCCTTTTTTTGGCTCCAGTTTAGTTTAGTGTTTTTTTTTCCGTTTATTAAATAAAATTTCCAATTTTTTTTACGATTTGTTAAAAGGAGTTTCTTGATTATATTGTATATGTAACAGTATAACATTATACTGATCTGATTTTAACAATATATACGTACTTTGTATTATCTGCTTGCTAAAATTTCTCCTCTGATTTATACGTGTTTGCTGTAACAATATACATTTATACAATAAAACGATTAAAAAATGAAATGAAATGAAGACTCTCCCCCATCGAAATAATAGCCCGGTTGTTTATTTCTTCCAACGAAGTGTATGGCCAAACATTTTCGAAGTTTGTATTGCATTTGCCACCTCTTTGCCAGTTCCTTAAAATATCTAAGTGTCTCTGCAAACTTTCTATTTCCTCAACATTACTCGCTCTTCCACCTATCTCTGTACTATCGGAAAATTTAGCCACAAGTCCATTAATCGCATAGTCCAAGTTATTGACATACATTGTGAAAAGCAACGGTCCCAAAACTGATCACTGTGGAACTCCACTGGTAAAGGGCAGCCAGCCAGAACAAGGATCACTTTACTCCAAAGCTCTGCTTTCTGCTGATCAGCCAAAGCTCCATCCATGCTGTTTACTCCCTTGTAATACCACAGGCTCTAATATTGCTAAGCAGCCTCATGTGCTGCACTTTGTCAAAGGCTTTCTGAAAATTCAAGTACACAACATCTACTGCATCTCCTTTGTCCACCCTGCTTAGAAACTGTAGTACGTTAGTCAAGAAGGATTTTCCTTTCTGGAAACCATGCTGGCTTTGGCCTATCTTGTGTGCCTCCAGGTATTCCATAACCTCATCCCTAACAACCGATTCCAAAATCTTCCCAACCACTGATGTCAGGCTTACAAGTCCATAGTTGCCTTTCTGCTGCCTCCCACCCTTCTTAACTGGCGGAGTAACATTTGCAATTTTCCAGAAATCCGGTACAATGCCAGAATCCATCGATTCTTGAAAAATCATCAGTAACCCCTCCGCAATCTCCAAATGACCAAAGCATATCAACTGTTAATGCCTCCACAATGACCAAAGCATGACAATTGTCAAGCAGCTCGCATTAATGTATTTAAAAGCGTCAGCATTACCTAAGTACAAAGACCAAGCCCCTGCTGATCACGTCAGATTCGTGACTGGTCAGTATAAAGGGATCCTTGTTACGTCGCGATTCCGGACTATTCTGGCAGGGAAATGTTACTGAGATGAGGAGAACATCTAAATCTACAACGATTATATTGCATTTACCGTCTGATGCTGATATTCAGAGACAGTAATATGAAACATAAATGCCGTAAAATCCGAGGCAATAATGATGAATTTCGGATTATACAATAATATATTTTTATATATTATGTATGTATTAATACCATGCAGAGATTTTGTCAACAGTTTTCTCACTGCACGAATCAGATAAATTCCTGTTCAAATGCTCAGATACCTTGTAATCAGCCATAGTTTATTGAAGTTTCATAACATCCCAGTCAGAAGTCTTTCCATGAAGATATTAATAAGTTAATCCCTGTTCGTTAATACCCGCTGACAGACTGTATAGTGAGATTCTGAAATAGCAATCGCTTAAAACTCAAATTAAAAACTCTTCTGAATGGCTGAGATTCATTCCCGTTCGTATGCTCAGATACGGTGTAATCAAATATAATGGATTGAAATTTCATGATATCCGAGTGAGTTACTTTCCTTGGTAATAATAATAATTTAAATCCTGTTGCCTAACTTCCGCAAATCTTTTTAACAGTGAGATACCAAAACACGTTCGCTTGAATCTCAAATGAAATACTATTCTAATTAATCGTTTTGAAGTTGCAAGAAGGAATAATTGTGTTTGCAATTTATTTGCAAATCTTTCCCGTTGCTACAAACAGATACTTTACGCCGTTCTTCAGCTCCTCCCTGAATTTTCTCTGTGTCAGGCCATAGATACACGTGTTGGTGCAGCAACTGAGAGAAGACAACATCGACCCACATACCTGCAGGATGTATGACGGTGTGCTCAAATATCTGTCGGCGGAGGAATAATTTTCGGATTGCCAGATCACAGAATACACAGCATAGGGCATCCAAAATAATATGAAATTGGCTGAAAGTGCGAACAACAATATCATTGACTTTCTCCGGTTTGCTATCTCCGGATCATTACAATTTTCACCGCTTTTTCGAAGTACCTGGCGAACTCTATTTGTCGCTTTGATACGTTTGACGGTTGAAACATTAAAGACCACAATTAAACATATTGGTAGTAACGGTGTTATGGTGATGTCAAATACGTCGTAGGCTTTCCACAGGGGTGATGTGAAATATTCAGCTGTAGCAACACAACGCCATCGATCTACTACAAAGTAATATGGAACGGCTGGGGCACAACACGCCACACTCACAGTTGCTACCACCACAGTCGCTGTTCTCTCGGTGCAATATCGGTTCCGCAGCTTCTCACAGCAAATGGCGACACACCGATCAAAAGTGAAAGCCACCGTCAACCAGACAGAATAGTCCAGGCTGGCGAGAATCGGGATCAGTAGCAGAGAACAGGTCGGAGTTACAAGCAAGAAATTAGCAAATAAATAGATATAATTTATCCTCTGCAGTATAATAACAATGATAACCACCATCAGATCGGCCACCGCCATGGCCACAAGGTAGAGAGTGATGCATTTGGACAGACCGCACTTCCCTCGTGTAAGGATCACAATTGCCGTTAAATTAACTGAAATAAATAATTAAAACATACTATCATTAACCGCACAATGATTCGTGTGACTTTATTTGCTGACTGTGAGTAATAGTCGAACGGGCCATAGATTGATATCAGGGCACGAGTTACATCTCGCCAGTGTCACATCCAGCAGGTAACCCTCAGGCGGCTCTGTTATGTAGTTAGTAACGGGCCGTATCCCAGTCAGGGAAGGCGAGGTTATCAAGAGCTGTCCCTAATAGGATGGCGTCTTGCGGAGAGCGGCACGGATGGCGGAAAGATTGATTTTAATTTCGGACGATATTACGATGATTTAAATGGCTTCAGATTAAAATGAAATTATTTCTTAATTAAATCGAATAAAGATCATGAATGCATTTTAAATCCAGATTCACACGCTGCGCTGTCTGTCAGAACAGGGGGCAGACCAGCGATATGTCCTGAATAACAGATGCCCACGAAAAGAGAGATGCCAAACTTGCGAATGGGCACCACGGGTGAGCTAAACAGAGCTTTGCCGAGACAGTTGTGATCAGTGAATTAATCGTGGGCAATGCGCATGCTCATAAATATCAAAATGAATTTGAAAGCAATGCCCGAACATTAAATTCAGCACATTCAATAATAATTGTTGGGATCGTTAAAAAGAAAATGAGAAAGGGGGAAGCCACTGAACGGGAGGTTAATACAACAGGACACACATGATACTCCTCACTTCAGCAGACAGTCGCGCTGGAAAGGACGAAGTGATGGAGTAATGGCCGCAGCCGCTGGATTGAGGAGAATCCTATTCTTGTCTGGAGAAACGGATAAATAATTGCCCGACAGACTACTCTGAAAAATCATATTTAATCTGCAAGGCTGCGTTTTCTCCGCTATCGGGGAGGACCCATGAGAAAGAGTCACGTTCGCTGATTGAACATCAATGGCAGATACCAAGGTAACTCCACTGAAACATTCAGGATCGAGGTACCTCGGAGGCTTGGCCACATTTAATGTAGTTTCAGAACAAATAGACAAGGGCGCGGGACCGTTCTACCATTTAATTATTTCACTGAATAATACTGCAGAGGTTATGTATTAATTTGGATTTTAAACCTAAACCATATGGAACATAAATAGACGATATATATATATATATATATATATATATATATATATATATATATATATATATATATATATATATATATTATTCAGCTTATGATGACGGGGAGGAAGAAGTAATTTAACACGGGGAGATGCGGGAACAGCTGATAATACTTTGGGATTTAATAACTGACGTGCATCGCGTCTCCTCGTCCCTACAGTGAACTTTGAGGATTTTATGAGAGGAATCGTGCCGGGAAAGCCGGACGTCAGAGGAAGATATTACGTCACAGGGCAGGCTCAGCGTTGACCGGATCTGGTAAGTCAGTACTGTCGCTATCAGGATGTTACGCGAAGTGGTATCTTTACAAACTGATCTGATGAAGTCCTGCTGAAGGGTCTCCTCGAACATTTCTTCCTCTACATAAATGCTGCTTGTTGGACTGAGTTTCGCCGGCAATGTGGGTGCGGTAGTCTCGGTCTGCGCGTTTTGTAAGCACACTTAAACATTTCTGGCATACAGTTGTGTCCACGATAGTATAAAATTGTATCAAACACATAAATAATGTATCAGTGTAAGATTAAACATATTAATTAACGACATTTACAAGTAGAATTATAATTAGAGTGAAGGTTTCTTTTCACCGTCATAGATAAAATGCACTGGACTGCAAATGCAACAATGAATCAAGATTCATTTAGCCTACGATACCCCGAGAGTAACACAAACACATAACATTACCCGGAATTCCGAGTGCAGCAAGCACCGGGTAGTAAATTCTGACGACGTTGAAAACTGCGGGGTATCCCATTTTCTACGTGAAGCAGCGACCGGTTGCACAAAATGTCCCAAATGCCCGCATGCTCTGATCCAAAGAGTTCTTATACACCAGTCGGAACCGCGCTTAAATCACTTAGTGCTCCCATTCGCCTGATTAGACACAACCCAATGAACAAACACGCAGTGTAACTACTTATTGAGTCATTGTCGTTTATATTTAGCTCTTCAAAGAGAATTAGAAGGACATTCATTTAATCCTGTTTCGAAACATATTCCGTGGAGAGCGTTAGTGCAGCTCTGGTTTGCAATGCTCGAATCGTGCATGGAAAGACATAAAAACAACGGAGTAGCCGCAGTGGCGACTTTCATTTTCCCTGGGACTACATTAGTGCCCAACACATGTCCTTTGAAGTTACCCGTCTGACCTCAAGCTCATGGCCTGTGATATGAAACCCTTTATCTCTCGGAGAATGACCGCTATCCGCTTCCCAATCTATGACTCTCAGGGTCTCATAAACTGGTATCAAGAGCTTTCCTCAGCTTTCCCTGCTCCAGAGCCCGTCATGGCATGTGCTTTCTCAGTCACTCCATCAACATGGGAGTCAGTTTCAGTCGGATACAGAGCTGGACCCGAAGGTCTCTCTGTACGTCAAATTGTTTAAAGTCGTATCAATAGCGGTGTTTTGTCTCTTATCATTTGGTTTTCAATGATGCAATGACACAGACTTGTTCTCAATAAACCCATCTGGTGATTCTCTCTCCACATCCGCAAGGGAAATATATCCCGCTGTATCCCTTCTAAACAATCCATAATGCCACCAATCTTTGTATCATCCACAGAAAGGGCATTCCACCCACACACAGGGCATCAGAACATCTGCAGCTGCTGAAATCCAATCAACACACACACACAGTTTCCAGGCAGTGTCTACGGAAAAGAGAAATCAGTTTAACGTTCTTTCAGGACAGAAGTGCAACCACCCATATCTCCATGCAAGTCACAAACATGCAGAGCGAATATCTCCAATCAAGTATTATACTCTCGATTGAATGGGGAGAAACACACTTTTGAAACCTAACAAGTTTTGAGCGCATGTTGTTACATGAAGTACAATAGCATGGGTGAAGCAGTGGCTGATTTGCAGGAATCAAAGCGCAAGAACACAGGGAGCATTTCTGGCTGATGCCGGTGACAGTTGGTATCCGACAGGGGTTTGTGTTAAGATCGGTTCTTTTTACAGTATAGGTCAATAATGTGGCTGAAGTCATCGATTGATTGTGGTCAAGTAGGTAGACTTTAGAAAGATAGACGGAGAGCCAGGTAAGTGTGAAGAAGCAGAAAGCCGCGGAAGGACGGATGCCAATGAGGAGAATGGACAAAGAAGTCACAGATGAAATACACTGTCGGAGTGTACGACCAAAAAAGAAAACAATAACAACTGAGGAGATGAGGGACTTGGAAGTCCAAGTGCAGGATTCTCTGAAGCTTTATTACAGGTGGAGTCAGTCGTGACGAAGGCCAATTCATCATGAACTGAAATGTGATGGACTGGATAAAAGAAAAGGACGGTGCAGCGATCCGGTATGAACTTGCTGCAACTCTACCACGCCTTTTGAGAGCCGACTGCACTGAGGAAGAATGGGTGAAATGTCAGCTCGGTGACGAGGAAGTGGAACGTCGTTTACTGGGCTGATTCCCGGAATGACATAGATATTTTCTCGGTAAAGACGGGATCCGTTGATGACAGATGGATGCGAGGGGATCACATGACAGCACACCTCTACATTTTACATCTCTTGTATAACTCAGACGCACGCCATGATCAGGGAATTGGGTGCTATTGATTATAAAAGTGATGTTACTGTCAGTAATAGGAAATTGTTGTGATGTGAAATTATGCTGGTTATTTTACAGGAATAAACAATGAATCGTGAGTGAAATTCGACATATTTAAACACATTGATGAAAGAAATCCTGTCTGCTCACTAGTATTGAAGAAGACAAACACAATGCTTACATAAAACCACTTTTTCTTATGAACTCGAAATTCAAAATCAGTGTATTAGAAATTTTGTGCAGCGTAGTTTAACATTCGGTAGAAACGCACTGCGGGAAGTCTACTTTTAAGATGGCTCCAAAATTATTCCACTCTTTCTTACAAAATACCAGTTACATTTCCAAATTTAAATGAAAAACAGTCATTAATTTCCGCAAAGATCATTTCATTCTGACTTGGGGAATTTTGTCTCTGAAACAATGTCTGTAACACTGAATTTCCAACACTGGATTCCACATGGGCAAATGAAAAGAGTAAAAATAAAGATTTAAATATAATGCGGGAAAGACAACACAAAAAATCCACGCTTCCAATTTCCTTCCTTCAGAAACTTCGCAAACAACTGAAACACTTAGAAAAATCAGTACAGCACAGTAAGGGATTACTTCAACATAGACTCCATTTTGCTATCATCTATTTACGTGTGGACACTCTGATAAATATCCCGAAAGTATCTAGACCTATCACCTTCCCTAGGAAAATGTTCCACACAGACACTACTCTGCACAAACTGCTTTTCTCTGACACCCATTATTATACTTAATTCCCCTTACCTTAAAATAATGCCCTCTTATATTGGCTATTTCCGCAATGGGAAAAATAACTGGGTATATATTCTGTCAATGGCTGTCATTATCTAGTATATCTGTAACAATTCACCCCTCACCCTCCTTTGCTCGAAAAGAGAAGGTTTAGCTCGGTTAACTTAGCTTCAAAGTCGAAACAGCATCCGGGTAAATCCCTTCTGCACCCTCTCTAAAGTTGACAAGTCCTTCCTGTAATAAGCTTCTGTGAACGCAGTAATAATATCGGCAATACATCGCTGTTTGTTCCAGTTTCCGATCCTAATTAAACTAAAGATGCAACCTTCGGCGGATGTAAGAGGACGGTAATGGACAAGAGATACCTTCATGAATTAATATATTTACGTTGGAAATGGACAGGAAATATGGTGCGTTCAGCTTATAGCGATGCCCGGAAATATGTCAACACTACGATTTATCATGTTAAGAAGACAAGTATTTTCAAAGAAGCATTGGTGAATTGATGAAACGAACTGACAGAACTGGTAGAGGTAAGTAAAATTGTATTCATTAACAGATATTTGGATAATTATATGGGTAGAATAGGTTTAGCTAGATAAGGCAGACAAGCAGCCTTGAGATTAGTGTAAACAGATATTTTGGCTATAATGACCAGCTGGGTGAAAGTGCCTATTTCAGTCTTTACAAACCCACAAATCTATGATTCATGAATAAATGACAGACCTGCGAAACGCCATCCTAACTGAAGTAATGATGAAACCTTCGTCGGATCAAAATGTTTCCAAAAGGCCAAGCAGAAACCTTCATGAAAACCTTCGCAGCGACCATCTCTGCGATGAGGAGATACCTGGCCTCCCTTTCTTCGTACCTACCGCACCTCCGGGACACCTTCATCGCCGTGTGTCGTGGACCCACTCGCTATTTCATCCTTCGTCGGATTCATGCATGCAATCGTCGTTTTTCTGACTTTGTTTCGTCCGTCAAACAACGCAAAATCGCCCATCTGCGGACCCCAGAGCCCGTCGGCTCCGACGCCAACACGCATGAATCTTGGATGACGACCCCTGCTGCCAATCACGGCACTGGACAGACTCCGAACCCTGACTCCAGTAACACCAACGCGGATTCCTACGGCCATGGACATCCTCTCAGAGACTCCGGCCTTGAAATTCCAGTCGGACCTGCACGCGCTGCCGCCTCCCCTTCCCCGTACAACCACGTTGGATCCCAGCCTTGACCTCCGAGCTGAACCTCCACGCGCTGCCGTCTCCCCTTCCCCCACCACCACGCTGCCATCTGATCCTTCCGAGCCTGAGGTTGAAACACCGGTTCCCGGACCCTCGGGGGCTTCAACTTCCTCTTACCCCCTCCCCTTCCACGCTGACTCCACCAGCCTCCCAGCCCCTCGGACCGGAGTTCTCAACCCTGCCGGGTCTTCACCATCCCCACCGATCTTCCTCTCTCTGAGGCTGAGCGCTCTGTCCTTAGTAAGGGCCTCAACTTTCTCACCCTTCGCCCTCACCTCAGTGATTTCCCCGTGCGCTAGGACGTGGATCTCTTCTTCCGCCGGCTTCGTCTTCTGTAGGGACTCTCCCACCCCCACCGATGACCCGTTCTCCCGTCTCCAACTCTCACATCCTCATGGACTCCCCGCCCAGGACTTCTCCCCCCCCCCCCCCCGGATCTGTTCATCTCTAATTGCCGTCGGGACATTAACCGTCTCGACTTCACCACTCCTAGCTCCAATTCCAACCTTACCCCCTCTGAACGCTCTGCTCTCCATTCCCTCCGCAACAATCCCAACCTTACCATCAACCCCGCAGATAAGGGGGGTGCTGTTGTCGTCTGGCGGAGGGATGACGACAACTCGCTGACACCTCCTCTTATCTACCCCTGGACCATGACCCAACTAGGGGCATCCAGTCCATTGTCTCTCAAACCATTTCCGATCTCATCAGCTCGGAAGGTCTCACATCCACAGCCACCAAACTTATAGTTCCCACACCCCGCACTTCCCGTTTCTACCTCCTACCTAAGATTCACAAACCTGCCTCTCCAGGCTGACCCATTGTCTCTGCTTGCTCCTGCCCCACTGAACTCATTTCTGCCTATCTCGACTCTGTTCTATCTCCCCTTATTCAATCCCTTCCCACTTATGTCCGTGATACTTCCCATGCTTTACATCTCTTCAAAGATTTCAAGTTCCCTGGCCACCAACGCCTTATTTACACCATGGACGTCCAGTCCCTATATACCTCTATCCCCCACAAGTAAGGTCTCCAAGCTTTCCGTTTCTTCCTGGATTCCAGACCCAGCCAGTCACCTTCTACCACCACTTTCTCCGCCTTGCGGAATTTGTCCTCACGCTTAACAATTTCTCCTTTGGCTGCTCCCTCTTCCTCCAAACTAAAGGTGTAGCCATGGGCACCCACATGGGTCCTAGCTACGCCTGCCTTTTTGTCGGCCATGTGGAGCAATCTATGTTCCAAGCCTACACCGGTGTCTGTCCTCCTCTTTTCTTACATTATATCGACGACTGCATCGGCGCTGCTTCCAACACACAGGCTGAGCTCGTCGACTTCACTAACTTCGCCTCCGACTTTCACCCTGCCCGCAAATTCACCTGGTCTATTTCCGACACCTTCCTCCCCTTTCTAGATCTTTCTGTTTCTATCTCTGTAGACAGCCTATCCACCGATCTCTACTACAAACCTACTAACTCACACAGCTACCTAGACTATTCCTTCTCCCATCCTGTCTCCTGCAAAAATGCTATCCCTTTCTCTCAATTCCTCCGCCGCCGCCGCATCTGCTCTCAGGATGAGGCCTTTCATTCTAGGGCAAAAGATATGTCTTCCTTTTTTAAAGAAAGGGGCTTCCCTTCGTCCACTATCAACTATGCCCTCCATCGCATCTCCCGTATTTCACGCACCTCTGCCCTCACCCCATCCCCCCGCCAGCACACCAGGGTTAGAGTCCCCCTGGTCCTCACCTATCACACTACAAGCCTACAGATCCAACGTATAATCCTCCGTAACTTCCGCCACCTCCTACGGGATCCCACCACCAGACACATCTTCTCCTCCTCCCCACTCTCGGAATTCTACAGGGATCGCACTCTACGCGGCTCTCTTATCCATTCATCTACCCCCCCCCCCCCCATCCCTCCCCACCGACCTCCCTCCAGGCCCTTATCCCTGCAAACGAACGAAGTGCTACACCTGCCCCCACACTTCTTCCCTCACCACTATCCTAGGCCCCAGACAGTCCGTTCAGGTGAGGCACCACTTCACCTCAGAGTCAACTGGGGTGATATACTGTATCCGTTGCTCCCGATGAGGCCATTTATACATTGGGGAGACCCGCCGCAGACTGGGAGACCGTTTCGCCGAACACCGGCGCTCAGTCCTCCAGCAGTGGCGGGATCTCCCTGTGGCCACACACTTCAATTCCACAGACCACTCCCACTCCGATATGTCTGTCCATGGCCTCCTCTACCGTCAAGATGAGGCCACACGTAGGATGATGGAGCAATACTTTATCTCCCGCCGAGGTAGCCTCTTACCTGCCGGCATGAACATACAACTGACAGACCTCCGTTGATACCCCTGCCCTCACCTTACCCCATCCCTATCTATAATTTTAGTCTGGTTCTCTTTCTCTCTCTCCCCCCCCCTCACTATAATCTCCCACAAGCCCTACCTTTCTTTCTCTTTTATTTCCCACAATTCTCCACCTTCCCCTAGCCCATTTCCCTTCAGCCAATCACTTCCCAGCTCTCTACTTCATCCCTTCCCCCACTTATTATCCCCCTCGACCATCCCATGTTACTTTACTCCTGATAAAGTGTTTCTGACGGAAACGTCGTCACTACCTCCACCCATAGATGCTATCTGGCCTGCTGAGTACTGCCAGCATTTCGTGTTTTTATTGCCTTCATGAATTAATTTATTTACTTTGGAATGGGACAGGATAAATGGTGCGTTCCTCTTATAGCGATGCTCGGAAATATGTCAACGCTACGAGTTAACATGTTATAAAGATAATTATTTTCGCACAAAAGTTGTTGAATGTATTGAACGAACCGTCAAAGATATGTAAAATTGAAATGATTAACAAACATTTAGACAGTTTTGCGGCCTATGGCTGACAAGCAAGCATGGGATTAACGAAGATTGGCGTCTTGACCATAAAGAGCAATTGGGCGGAAGTGCTTAATTCTGTCTCTATAATCCCATGAATCTCTGATTCAATGAATAAATGGCAGACCTGCCAAACGCATTAATGTTTCACAGCTTTTGTCTCCACATTCTGTCACTGTGCGACAGGAGTCACGCGTTATCTGTACAACAGCCGACTGAATGTAAACATGTACTTCATTCCATTCTTCAGCTCTTCCCTGAACTTTGCCTGCATTAGCCGAAAGATACACGTGTTGGCCCCCATACTCATCATTTGCAACATAGATGCGAGCTGTTGTTTGCTGACTGCCAGACGATGGAAGATACTAACTAGGTTTGTTGAAATTGGCTGACAGAACGAACGACATCATCATTATAACCACAGTGGTTGTTCTCCGTGTGCAGTTTCGTTCCCGCAACGTTTGTCAACAAGCTGCGGTAGAGCAATTGAAAGTGAGGCCCACTGTTACTCAAACGGCACTGTCCCTACTTACAACTCCTGGTGCAATGGCCTGAGCGAAAATATAAACAGTCATAACAGATCGAATTTGCCTGAATAATCGCAACGAAGACATTTCCACCTGGCACGGGTGATGCATTTCGAAATTCCTCATGTTCACCGAGACAATCGCATTTAAATTAGAAACAAAGAAATGAAAAGTTATTCCAGCAGAGATAATGCTTAACAAATTGACTTGAACAAATGGCTGTATAATTCAGAATGGTTCCAGTTCCTCTGATTCTATGTTGTCAATGGTTCGTTAAGAAACCCAGCGTTACAGAACTGATAATGGTAAAACTTCCCCTTTGGGCCTGAAATATTTAGGAAATGCGTAGAATTGCAGGTCCGTCTTTCATTCGTGATAACTTACGAAAATTCTCTGGTCTTTCGGCAGATCCCGGCGGATTGGAAGAAAGTAAATGTCAAGAAAATGTCAAGTAAATTGAAGAAAAGCTGTAGACAATGGGTCGGTAACTATAGGCCAATTAGTTTAACATCTGTAATTTGAAAACGCATGAAGCTATCGGTAAAGAAGGAAAAGCAAATCATCTGGAAACAAACGGATCCATCATGCAGATGCAGCCGGGATCCGGCTTAAGCAAGCTCTGTTTGACAAAGTTACAAGAGTTCTTTGAGGCTACAACGAGCGGAGAGTTTACAGGGGAACAGACAGGTGTTATTGACTTTTACTTTCAGAGGGCGTTCGATAATGTGTTACATAAAAAACTTGTTTCCGTAATATATGGATGCATAGATTTGGGGTGACTTATTAGCATGGATAGAGGATTGGGATACATGGGTGTTACTGTGGTTGTCAATCAGCAGTGACGGGTTTGCCCCGAGGTGGGAGCTGAGGCCACAACTGTTCACGATATACATGAACGGTCTGGAAGAGGGGACTGAGTGTAGTGTATCTAAGGTTACTGAGGACACTAAATTGAGTGGGAAAGCAAGTTGTGCAGAGGATACGGAGAATCTGAAAAGCGATATAGATGGGTTAATTGAGTGTGCAAGGGTCTAGCAGATGGAGTACTATTGCAGTAAATGCGAGGTCGCCAACTTTAGAAGGAAAAGAGGAAGTTCAGTCTATTGTTTAAATGGTAAAGTATTGCAGCATGCCGCTGTGGAGGAGAACTTGGCAGTGCTTGTGCATGAAGCACAACATGTTAGCTTGCAGCTGCAAATAGCAATCGAGAAGACAAATGGAATGCTGTCCTTCATTGCTAGACGGATTGAATTGAAGAACAGAGAGGTTATGCTGCAACTGTACAGGGTACTGGTGAGGCCGCACCTGGAGCACTGTGTGAAGTTCTCGTCTCCTTACTTGAGGAAAGATATATTGGCGGAGGTGTTTCCCCAGTTTGATTCCAGACACGAGGGGGTTAAACTATGAGGAAAGGTTAAGTCGATGGGATTCAGAACGATGAGGGGAAATCTTATAGAAACATATAAAATTATGAAAGGGACAGATAAGATAGAGCAGGAACATTGTACCCCCTAGTTGCTGAGACTAGACCTAGGAGACTTAACCTCAAGATTCGGGGGAGTAGTTCTAGAGCGGAGATGAGGAGGAACTACTTATCGCAGAGTGGAGAATCTGTGAAATTTTCTGTCCAATGAAGCAGTGGAGGCTACCTCATTAAATAGAGTTAAGAGTGGGTTGGGTAGATTTTTGCGTAGTAGGAGAGTTAAGGGTTATGGGGGAAGGGCGGGTAGTTGGACATAAATACAGGGTCAGATCAGTGACGATCTTATTGAATGACGAAGTAGGCTCGGACGGCGAGTAGTCCTACTCCTGCTGCTATTTCCCATGTACTCATGCTGTTCTTTGGAGAACATGACCGGCCGTACGGTGTTTCATGTGGATATAATCAAGGCGTGAGACGTTCAAAAGGAAGTCCCCTGTGGTGGGACAGTCTACGTCCAGAGGGCACAGCCTCAAGATAAAAGGGGGTCCTTTTGAACAGAGGTGAAAATGTATTTCTTTGGCCAAATCTGTGGGCTTCTTTGCCTCATGCAGTTGTTGAAGTCAATTCGTTTGGTATATGAGAAACTCAGTTTGATTGCTCAGGGCAGGAGGTTGGCGCTGAGAGGAAAATTGGATCAGCCTTCCTGAAATGGCAGAGAAGACGCGATGGAACAAATGGTCAAATCCTGCCCCTAGCGAGGTTTGGACACGAGTTCTCATTTGCGATGGAAAGACCTGCTTGTCCGAAGTCAAAAGCAGAGTTCACCGAGAAAAAACTTGTAGAGTTGTCGTTGCTGTTATACAGCCCCAAATTGTTCGAAAGATGCAAGCTGCGACATAGACATTATCGACGGTAATCGCTTTTTCATTACACAGCATGACTGGCCGTACAGTGTTTCATTTAGATATAATCAAGGCGTGGGAATGGAGACAACAAAACCATCCCTACATGATTTATTGAATATATAATGAAAGAATGGGACTTCCATACACACAGGCACAGCGCGAGTATAAGTTATTGTCATTTTAGCCGCTTTGATGTGGCGGATATTAAATCATTAGACTTAAACGCAACGTGTCTGAATCCAGTGAGGGAAATATGGAGCCCGCGTCACCTATGCATAAAGCACAGTCTGAGATGTTATTTGCCTTCCCACAAGAGACACCTCGAGTTGTGTACAATTTACAAGTTAAATAAACAGAATGCAGTGAACAATGTATGAAAATATCACACCTACAAGAAATGGCACAAAATATCAGCGGAGAAATAGATGCATGTTACAACCACTTCGTGCTAAACAATGCAGTTCTGTGCAAAAAAATGATATTCAATCTCTCCATGTTTAAAGATAGTTTCATGAAACAGACCTCTTACAAAAAAACAGATGACCCCGCTACTCCCAGATCAGGTTAGATGTTAAGATGACCTTAGAGATACACAACTAATCTAATCGTTTACTAAATTAGTTCTCATCCAGACTGACAACTATTGTTGCACCAAGCCAATCTAAAAGCAAGAAGGAGGTGTGAAGATTCCCCTTTTCGAATTGATTGAATTCCAGATTGAATTTGATTTGATTGAATTAGATTGAATTGATCTATCAAACTAAATCCCCTTCCTTAGCCTCAGAATCTCAATGCGCTTCGCCTATTGTTATAATTGATGATTATTTGAGAGTAAAATAATTGTTTTTTTTTATGATTCCTTCGAGGGAAAGATTTTAATTGCACGATGACACAATTAATATGAATGAAAACAATCCTGAACTGTTTGTTTAGCGGGCTGTCACTAATGTGGCTAAACACATGATTAATTGTCAGAGGGCACTTTCCTCTCCTGTATAAGAGCTTGCAAAGCAATCGACGGTAGTTTTCAGCAGTTAGACTATTTTGAACTGATCACCGGTTCACACAGAAAATGGGATATCCAGCAATTTTCTACATCGCGAGTATTTACTATCCTGTATTGGCAGCGATTGGTATCCCTGGTAAGTAACTGGAATTGGCTACTACTGTATGTGTCTGTTCTGTTCTTGTAGCATTTGTTACAGATGGTGCCTCATCTGATGAGTGTTTTAAAACCGTTCAGGTTTAGTATATAGTTTATTTTATTCTTACATTATCCTCTGGAATTGTTAATCCGCTCTCATGTCCGACCAATTTTGTCAATATAATCAATTGATTGAGTGTTAAGATTGATACTGTTCTAGCATTTTACCTTACTCGGCCTTCCATCACACATTGTTCCAAATCTGATTCTGCATCAATATGGAACTCAAATGTTTACTAAAATGAAAACAAAATCTTTAGTATCGCTGCTGCTCTCTCTGCGAGGGTTTGTCCCCGGTTTTTCGGAAACAAACAGTCCTTTCCGCTCCGTCTTAAATGCAACTAAAAATACTTGTTTTTCTGTACTTATTTGTCAAAATGTCTTTGAATTTGCCACAGTAACGCGCGAAACTTTTTTTCCGTTTTAGCGTGTTCTTCTTCTTTGGATAGTTTTTATTTAGGTAAGATCAGATAAGGTGAGATTTATTTTAACTCTTACATCCATCTCACGACATGAGAGGGTAAAAGCCTTTATGTTGCGTTTCCGTGGCAATGTACAAGATTCAAGTTTATTTGACACCTGTACATCGAAACGTTCATTTAGCTCTGCCGATCCTCCGCTGCAAAATGTTATCGCCGAAGAAATAGTCTCCGAGTCCATTTTATTCCTGCAACATATAAAATCCTCAGCATTCTTCGCTACAATGATGGGTCTGTCTAGATGAGTGGATCGATAAGCCTAACCTTTTCTTTGCTTCCTTGCAGTTAATTTAATGGCGATTGTGATCCTGTCTCTGAGAAACTGCGGACTCTCTAAATGCATCTCCCGTTACCTGGTGGGAATGGCAGCAGCTGACTTAATGGTTGTTATTATTTCTGTTGTAATCGATCAGATCAATAATATTTATATTTATGCCCTTCCTCTGCACATTACACCGGTTTGCGCCGTGACGATAGGCCTGAGGCTCGCAACCGTGGGCTGCTCTGTTTGGCTCACGGTGGCTTTCACGTTCGATCGTTTCATTGCAATCTGCAGTCAAAAGCTGCGGGAACGATACTGTACCGAGAGGACAGCGACTATTGTGATAGCCATTGTGTGTTTAGGATGTTGTGCGAAAAGTGTTCCATTCTACTTTGTGGTAGAACCTTACCGTATCATTGACAACGTACCCTGGCGATGCGTTTTGACAATGAATTACCGAACTTTACCAGCGTGGAAATCATTCCAGTTGTTTAACACTATCAATACACCTTTATTGCCGATCGGTTTGATTCTACTTTTTAACGCTTTAACAGTCAGTCATATTATCGCGGCAAACAGAGTTCGCCGGGGGCTCAGGAACAGCAGAGAGAAAAAGAATGATCCAGAGGTGGAGAACCGGAGAAAGTCAATAATTTTGTTGTTCGCTCTATCAGCCAATTTCATATTGTTGTGGATCCCCTATATTGTATATATTATGAACTGGCAAGCACAGAATTACTCTTACACTGACAGATATTTGAACACCCCGACGTATATACTGCAACAGTTTGGGTTCATGTTGCAATTTCTCTCCACCTGCACCAACACGTGTATCTACACTCTGTCACAGAGGAAATTCAGGCAGGAGCTGAAATGTGGAGTCAAATATCTGGTTGCGGTATGTGTTCGGCTCTGCAGATGAAACGAAATCGAGTTGTAAACATTGAAGGAAGTTCAAAACCATTTCCACGTCACTTATATGTCTGGTAAAATTTCCTGCAGCCAGGTGAGCGAATGTTAGTAGTTTTGCGGCGTTCATTGAAGCCAGAAAAATTAATTCAATTGTGCGGCGCAAGAAACACCAAAACTCAGAGATGTGATCGCTACACCGACAGAAATTGTATTCAGAATTTTGCATCAATGACAGAATATGGGCCAACGATTTTCCTTACACTGGTAGAATTCTATTCTAATTCACTGGACTATAGATCATTCCAGGGATCTGTGTGGCAACTGGAGGAATATTCCTGAAACCTGGAAAACTGGTGTACGATAAAGAGAGCTCGGTTGCCTACAATTTCCATTGTAACAGAGCAAAATATGTGACTACTGCCTTTTCATTCAAAAAGCAGGCGGTCCCTTCCTAAATGGGAAGTTAAAACTGCCCGATGCCCCAGTCTGTCCCATCAATGGAGATGTGTAGCATCCCCTCAGACTGAGAGGGGATGGTATCAGAAAGGCAGCTGTGGCGTGCAAAACAATTCTTCCCAACCCTTCGCCGGTAATGTTGTCAAAGGCTACTGAGAGGAGTTTGTATCAGAAATGCAGCTGTAGATTTTCTTTTTGTGTTACTTTTCCCCGTCATTAAAACGCGAACTGCACAGAAACGTTGAATCGAATGTATTATGTCTACTAATATTCTGAATTAAAGCATGACGTCAGATTGGAGGCAACCCAGATGGGTCCACTGCACGGTCTGGCCTCTCCTTTTCCTCGGCCTGCGGGGTGATAGAAAACTGACACATGCCCTTCACCCCGGATGCAGGAACGCTCTCCCACTCCTCGTCCCTCTCCAGGTCTTCATGCCTCCGTCGAGACGAAGTGTCTTATCGTCACTCCGTCTCCCCGGCCGGCACTTCAGGCTAAAATCATATGCAGACAGTGCGGCCAACCACCGATGACCGGTGGCGTTCAGTTTCGCCGAGGTCAGGCTGTAGGTAAGCGGATTGTTGTCCGTCCGCACCTCAAACTTGGCCCCGTAGAGATAGTCACTCAGCTTATGCACCACCGCCCATTTCAACGCCAGAAACTCCAAATTGTGGGTGGGACAGTTCCCCTCGGAAGGGTGACAAACTCCGGCTGGCAAACGCTACCGGCCTCAGCCCGGCGCCCTGATCCTGATACAAGACGGCCGCTAACCCCACTGACTGGCATCGATGTGTACCACAGAGGACAATCGGGGGTCCGCAGAAGCCAGACACGGCGCCCGAGTCGGCATCTCCGTCAGGGACTGGAAAGCCGCTTCACATTGGTCATCCCATCTCTGTCCGAAGGGCTCTGCCGGGTCCAAATATTCTCCAGCCTCCCTTCCTCTTCTCCTTTTCCCTTTCTGTCCCAGAGGAGGGTCGCCACGCAGAAGCAGGTTCAAGGGATGGCTCACCTTGGCGTAGCCCTTCACGACTCTCGGGTAGTATCCACAGAACCCCAAGAACGAGCGCAGAGCGCTCACAGACTGGGGCCTCGGCCAGGTGGTCACTGCTTCGATCTTAGCCGGGTCTGTAGCTTCTCCGTTCCGCGAGATTATATATCCAGCATAGCTAACAGACGTCTGGCAAAACTGGCACTTGTCCAGGGAAGGTTTTAACCCTTCATCCTTCAGCCGGTTGAGCACCTTCATTAGCCTCACTTCGTGTTCTTCCAAGGTGGATCCAAACACTCAGGTCGTCCAAATATACCAGCACTTCAAGCAGGTTCATAGCCCTCACGGTCTTCTCCATGAACCCTCTGGGGCATCCATCCGAACTGGTAAAACCCCAGGGGGCATATAAAGGCCCGCCTCTCTCATCGGGATCTGGTACTATCCACTCCTCAAATTAAACACACTGAACCACTTCGCCCCACTCAGACAGGCCAGCGAGTCTTCGACCCTGCGGACCGCACACTGGTCGCTATTCGGGGTCCTATAGCCCACACCCATACGAATCTTCCTAATTTTCTTCCTGGCCACGACTATCGGGGACACATAAGGGCTGTGGAACTCCGTAATGATCCCATCTTCCTTCAACCTACATAAATGCTGCCGCACATCCTCCACGTCTGCCAGGGCCAGTCGCCGCGACCTTTCTCAAAACGGGGTATCTTCACTCACCCGGATAGTGTGGCGAGTGCTCCTGGAACAGACCACGTTAAACTCCTGTAGGAAAAAAAGATCTTTCAGCATTACTATCTTCTCCACCATCCTCAGCCTCCAACCCGCCGGCACAGGCGAGGCCCCAAAGTTAAATGCCCCAGCGGTCAACTTATCCCTGTTTTCCAATGGCCCTCCCCCAGCAAGCCTCACGGGAGAACTATGTCATCGGGAACAAATCCGCCGGGGAATCCCTCGTTTAAAAGTGACCTCCCGTTGCGTGGTGTTCCTGATGTTCACCACCACCCGGCGTGTCCCCACCACCGAGAGCTTCTGCAGCTCCGGTCTCACCACCACCCGGCGTGTCCCTACCACCGAGAGCTTCTGCAGCTCAGGTCTCAACAGCAGCCCAGCCGGGAATCTCGATTCCCCCTCGAGATCCTCCGGGGTGTCCACTAAAAAGGCTTCACCCTCAGGCACTCCGGAGTATCTGGGATCCCCATCACTCTCGCTACTTCACCGGGTCGTACCACCCTGGGCTTCGACTGGGCACACCACACAGTTCCTCTTTCCAAGGCCGTGTCCCGCTTCATGCCACCACACACACCTCCTCAAAGGCAGCTTGAAACTCTGGGTCTCTAGAAGGTCCTCAACAGCCTTTCCAATGCCGTGTCCCGCCCGGTGTGACCACAGTCATCCTTAAAGGCAGCTTGAAACACTGGGTGCACCGACAGAGTCCCCACGAAGTCCTCACCCGCTTTCTCCTTGCAGGCTCCCAGGAGTCTCCGCACAATAGGGGTGTTGGTCCCTATCAGAACTGACACACCTCCAGTCGCAAATGGGTCCGGGCAAACCGGCACCAAGGCCTCATGAGCCTCAGACACTCCCACCTCGGCCTCGAGGAACTCCAGCCTCAGGGACAAATAACCATCGTATGGGTAATCACCAGCAGTGATACCCCAAATCTCCAGAGCGTCAAGGGTAAATACGACAAATACTGATCGTAGAGCGACCGGTACAATAGCGTGACCTGCGACCCAGTGTCGGGTATGGCTTTTGCATCTATTCCCTCTATCCGGATCGACACACTGGATCGGCGTCCCACCAATCCTTCGGGGATAGGGTCCTCTCCTCTCGGGGGTCCGTGGCAGATTGCTGGGAACGTGTTTTCCCAGAGACTCCAGGCCGTTCCCTCACTGAGTCTCCTCTAAGTTACCGAACCCCCCTTCCTACTGGGACTCCCGTGTAGTCTCCCTCTGAGGGGCTTCCGACCTGTCACACTCCCGCCTGAAGTGCCCCTCTTCCCCACAGCTATAACACACCTCGTCTCGCGGGACCTCGGCCTCCCGCTGGCCTCTGTGCAGTCGGTCCCTTCAGAGAGGGGCCCTCTCTGCCAGTCCCCTCACCTGAAGAGACTCCACCTGCCGCGACCCCCCCTCACTATCTCCCGATTGGAGCTGGCCCCAGTCACTTCACTACAAGGGGCTACCACGGATGACTGCATCGTATTGACGGAACCCTCTTCCGACTCCAATGCGTCCTTCTCCTCCCTCACCTCACTGAGCAACTGTGGAGGGTGGCCGCGATCTACGGGACTGCCGGAGACTCGTAGCAATCACATCATGTTCCGGACTCTCCGAGCTACATGAACTATCCTGATCTGGTTCACCGCCGTCTCCGAAATGACCCGTCGCCTCAAACAGTTTAGCCTTCGCTCTACCAGGAAAAGATACTCAGAGAGCTTTTTCCCTTTCTCCTGACGCAGGCTCCGGAGCCCCCTTAAAAGCTCCACTATTCCCCCCGTCAGGCCAAAAGGCTCCAATGCTTCTGGATACTCCCTCCAGGAAGCCAAGGGTTTGCCACCTTTCACGACTTTTACGACCTCAGTGACCACCCCTCTGAAACTGTCAACCAACCTCTGCCGTTTCTCTTCCTCAGAACACTGCCACTCACCCAGCAGCCCGGAGACATGGTCTCAAAATCATCCTCCCCTTCGGGGTGGGAGTGACCCAGGAGAGAATTCTTAACTTCTGACGATGACCCGCCGCGCTATTCACCAATGAGTTAATGGCTGATGCCAGCTCCGAGCCTTTCCCCCTTCCGTGGGAGAGGGGAAGTAATTAGAACCACAGACCTCCTCCTGCCTCCATCTCCGGGTCACTGCGGTTCTCCCCCTTGCTCTGACCCTTCAGCCCCTTACGGACTCGACTGGCCACTAAATTCTGCCTCACTGTCAGAGCGTTGAGCAGCAGGATCGCAGCGAATGGGAGGAATGGGGTTAAACCCGTATCGAGCTATTCATATCCCACCTAACCGGGCTCAGTAAAAACATTGTCCATGAGCTTACAGAGCCGCGGTACATTGTCCATTGTTACCTAAGGTCCGTTGTGAAGCAGCGGGGAACGTTTCTCAGACAGGACAGTACGCCGGTTGTTGTCAGAAACATAACTGCAGTTTTCCCGGTGCAATATTTTGTTTTCAGCTTCCGGCAGCAAATGGCGACAAACCGATCAAAGGTGAAAGTGACGGTGAACCAGACAGAACAGTCTGTGGCTGTGTAGCTCAGTACGTCGATAACACTGCACACAGGGGTGATGCTCAGAGAATTCCTTGGGAAGTAACACACATTGATTCGAGACAAAAAGACCGGGGTTACAATGGTCAGCACATCCACTGCTGCCATGGCCACCAGGTAGCGGCCGGTGGAGGTGGAGAGTCCGCACTTTCCCCCGAAAATGATCACAATAGCCACTAAATTCACTAGAGAGAGAGAGAAATTAGAAGAAAGACAGCTTTAGTTCCGCTTGTTATTAATTATGAAATATCAGAGGGATTGATATCGTTGGCAGACTTTTTACAGTACCATCAAGTTGAAAACTTGTAAAATGGTCATAAACAGTCTCACACCGGTTAACACACAAAAGTAATAACCATGGATTGCTCGGCTCACTCACCAGGAACTCCAATAACGGCAATGAACTGTGTAATATTATTTCCCGATTGTGGTCACTGTCCCACACTGCCAACAGTTTCTCTGTGCGGTGATCTGTCTGTACTACAGACCATCTATCGGAATGAATTGTTGAGGCAGCACATGCCTAAGGCATTTAATACCATTTCTCAGCTCCACAGGGACAGATTTCAATAGATTCAAAAATAAAGATGTTTAAATCATCTACAACCCGATTACGTCAGACAGGTGTAATTTCCAGGGTGACACATTGTAATTAACTAAATTAATTAATAATTGGAACATTTTTCTTATTTAGTTTGTCCCAAAGAATGTGACTGAACATTTGGAGTTGCCGTATCAATTAAATGTGATTCCAATGTAAATACGTGCATCGCAGGAACTATTTGTCAAGCACAAAATATTGGAGTAACTTACGTCATTACAGCTTGTGAAATTATATTTAATCGCTTATTGTTACCATTCTCCTCAAGAGTATCAATTCTTGAATTAGATTTATGGAACTCTACCGACAGTCACCATCAGAAATTTGTGGCCAGGTACAGGACTCAGCCATACTCTAACATATGTCCATCAAACTCAACCGTTTCGTGGGGCGGGAGGTGTGGTTGAGAAGTTTTAATTATATCACACCGTATGTTTCAAGGAACACGACTGAGAGTTGTGGAGACGAATAAGGAAGTATAGTTATGAGTGTGTGTGTGTGTGTGTGTGCGTGCGTGCGTGTGTGTGTGTGTGTGTGTGTGTGTGTGTGTGTGTGTGTGTGTGTGTGTGTGTGTGTGTGTGTGTGTGTGACTTAGTGTGTGTCAGTGCGTTTCAGTGACTGTGTGTGGGTATATCCATTGTCTCCGCCTGACCCAGCCTGGCTATACACGTGTACGCATTCGTCGAATTCAGTTTAACTCCTTGTTTCAGTCCCCTCTTATCTGTCTCCGCAAATTGCACGTGCTCTCGATCACTCATTTCAAACACTTCACGAAATGGCTGCCTGAACCATAAAAAAGCAAGAACAGAGTTCAAAATTAAAATTCTATTTATTATTAATGTATGTGGAAATGAAACAACCTTTACAGTCGTCACAGCTCCAAATCAATAGACGCCCCTACATGCACATTGGATTACCCAAGAGCAAGACTCACAGAAACATAGAAAACCTATAACACAATGCAGGCCCTACGGCCCAAAAAGCTGTACTGAACATGTCCGTACCTGAGAAATTACCTTGGGTTACCCACAGCCCTCTAATTCTCAGAGTTCCATATACCTGTTCAGGAGTCTCTTAAATGACCCTATCGTCTCCATTCCACGCACGAATAATTTCAAAAATTTCAGAAAAAGGCTGACTTCACCTGAGAAAATGACGAGAACAAATTTTAACGTCCAAACTTCATTTATTATTAAAGTGTTTCTTCATAAAACAACCTGGAGAGTCGTCACATCTCCAGATCCTGTGAACCCTGAAATACAAGCGTACCCCCAAATCCATGAGCATACTCCACAAATATAAATTCCCCAAAATCCGAAATCCTCGAATCCGCCGACACTCCCAAACTCTTTACACATCCAAATCCTAACGCGCAGACAAATACATGTGTACCCCGAAATCCGAAATCCCACGTTAGAGTGCCTTCACATCCTCCGACACCCCCCAAACCCCGACCACCCGAATATTCCCTGACAGACACCCATTTCTGTGCACATCCCCAAATCCCTGTGCATTCCCATATAAACAGCGGAAAATTAGTGCATATTGTCAAATCGGTCTGCAATCCCAAATACATCCGGCACTTCTGAACCTGACAACACTCAAACACATTGGATTATCGCAGAGCAGGAATTATTTTAAACAGTTCATAAACTGGCTGTCATTTAAAAAAAAACAAAGACAGGGTTCAAACTTCAAATTGCATTTATTATTAAAGTCTGTATAAACGTAAAAAGCTTGAGATTCGGCACAACTCTTTATCCAAGGCAGTGTTCACCCCCAAATCGGCCAACACACTCAGCTCTGCACATATCTGAATATCAGTGTGCACACACACAAAGGCCTTCTAAGAATCCAAGTACACGACAACATCTGATTCTCTGTTATATCTCTGATAACAGAGGAATCTCTGATAATGCAGGATTCTCAGCTATCCTGCTTGTTATTGCTTCAAAGAATTCCAACAGATGTCAGGCAAGATTTTCCCTTGAAGAACGATGCTGACTACGGCTTATCTTAACATGTGCTTCCCCGTAGCTGAAACCCCAACCTTAACAATCAACTCTAACAACTAAAAGTCCATAAGACGAGAAGGTATTGGAGCAGAAGTTGCCATTCGGCCCATTGAATCTGCTGCTCCATTCAATCATGGGATGATCCAATTGTTCTCGTCATTCCAACCACCCGGCCGCTGCCCAAACGCTTTGATGCTCTGCATAACCAAGAACCTATCTATCTCTGCCTTAAATGCATTGAATGACATAGCGTCCACAGCCGCTCGTTGCAAGAAATTCCACAGATTTACCACCCTCTGACTAAAGTAATTTCTCCGGATCTCTGTTCTAAATGGACGTCCTTCAATCCTGAAGTCGTAGCCTCTTGTCCTAGATTCCCACACCGTGGGAAATAACCTTGTCATATCTAATCTGTTCAGGGCTTTTAGCATTCTGAATATTTCTATGAGAAATTTCCACCACCACCTCCGCCCATCCTGCCATTCTCCTGACCTCTAGGGAATACAGGCCAAGAGGTGCCAGTCGTTCCTCATACGGTAACCCTTCCATTCCTGGAATCATTTTCGTGAATCGTCTGTGAAGCTTCTCCAATATCATTATATAGTTTCTCAAATAAGGAGACCAAAACTGTACACAATACTCCAGTGTGGTCTCAGAAGTGCCTTATAGAGCTTCAACGTTCATCCCTGCTATTATATTTTATATTTCTAGAAATGAATGCCAAAATGCATTCGTCTTCTTCACCGCCGACTAAACCTGAGGGATGACCTTTTGGACATCCTGGACAAGCGCATCCAAATCCCTTTGCAAATGCATTTTAAATTTCCTGCCCATCTAAATGAGAGCCTGCCCGTTTGTTTCTTCCAACAACGTGCATGGCCATGCATCTTTCAACATCGGATTTCATTTGTCACTCTTTTGCCATTCCCCTAAACTATCTAAGTCTCTCTGCCAGCTGAAAGGAAACTATCTGTATAAGAAACTGCCTCTTTTCTCAATACTACCCGCTCCTCCACCTATCTTTGTATCATCGGAAACTTTAGCTACAAATCCATTAATACCATAATCCAAATCATTGACATACATCGTAAAAAGCAGCCATAATAACCGATGGTCAGCCATAATAGCACCCCGTTATTACCACTCTGTTTTCTGTCGATCAGCCAAAGCTCCACCCATGTTACTAACTCTCCTGTAATTCCATGGCCTATTAACTTGCTGAGCAGCCTCATGTGCGGCAGTTGTCAAAGGCCTTCTGAAAATCCAGGTACACCTCATCCATTGCATCTCCTTTGTCCGCCCTGATTGTAATTTTCTCAAACATTTGCAGTAGGTTAGTCAGGCAGGGTTTTCCTTTTAGGAAAACATGCTGGCTTTGGCCTGTCTTGTCATGTGCCTCCAGGTACTCCGTAATCTCAACCTTAACAATCGATTCCAGCAGCTTCCGAAACACTGATATCAGGCTAACTGATCTATAGTTTACTTTCTGCTGCCTCCCACCCTTCTTAAATAGCGGGGTGATATTTGCAATTTTCCAGTCATCCGGTTCAATGCCAGAATCTATCGATTCTTGAAAGACCATTGTTGATGCCGCCGCCAATCCTCCAGCTGCTTCCATCAGAACCTAAGGGTGCATTCCATCAGGTCCAGGAGAGTTATTCCCCCTTACACCATTATGCTTCCTGAGGAACTACGCTGTCGTATTTTGCACTGCACATACTTCACTCTTCAATGTCTGGTACACTGCAGATGTTTTCCACTGTGAAAACTGATACAAAATACGCGTTCAGTTCCTCTGCCATCTCTGCGTCCGTCAGTACAATATCTCCAGGGCCATTTTCTATTGTTCCTTTGTCTACCCTGAACTCTCTTTTACCCTTTATATACTAAAAAAACTTTTCGCATCTTCTTTGATATTTGTCGCCCGTGTCCTTTCATAATTTATCTTTTCCTTCCTCATGACCTTTTTAGTTTTATTCTACAAGTGTTTAAATGTTTCCCAGTCCTCTGTCTTTCCAGTAGCTTTCGATTCCAGGCATGCCCTCTCTTTTGTTTTTACTTTGGCTCTGACCTCACTTGGCAGCCACGGTAGTGCCCTTACTCCATTTTAAATTTCTTCTCATTTGGAATATATATGTCTTGCACTTCCCTCATTGTTCTCAGAAACTCCAGCCATTGATGCTCTGCTATCCTTCCTGCTAATGTCCCTTTCCAGTCAACCTTGGCCACTTCCCCTCTCATGACTTTGCAAATTTATTTATGTTACGTACCCCTGGGTATCTTGTACTTGTCACGTGACAGTGGTGTTGAAGATATGCTGGACCTAAGGCAGTGGTCTTGTAATAGTGGAGTGACGTCATTTTCCCCGCCTGTAGAGGTCATGTGACATTATTTTTACAGGGTATAAAAGGAGGACCCCTGCCTGTGAGGAGGGGCAGTTCGTGGCTGCATTTGCCATTTTGACTCCATGCCGCTGCGTGGTCCAATATTATGACGTAATTCCGTTGAAAGATGGAGTTTTATTTAATGCCTAAAGTTTAAAAGGTCATTGCCGGCAGTTTCTTTACAATATTGCCAGTTGAAAATCAAGGGAGAGTGAAGATCGGAGTTCGGGAGTAAAAAGATCGAGGAAAATCCATTTCGACGGTGAAACAGGTTTGATCTTGTTTGTCCCTCATTTGGAAGGAATTCGTTGGCTGTGCCCGCATTAGCCCCTGCGCTGAGAGCAGAAAGGGTTTCGTGCACAGTTTCGTCAAGGAAAGGTCAGTGCCTTTAAGCCGTTTCATTTTCATCTTCGTAAATTCTCCGGGAAAAGTATAGTTCGACTGGGAACCGCAACGTCACGACGTGAAAGAGAATTTAAATCGTCTAAAAAGTCTCTCCTTTAATGGACTGTAAGCATTTTGAACTTTCGCAGTACTACTTTGAAGAACTGTTTTTGCAACTTCGCTTTAAGAACTGTTTTCGATTTATCGTTTTAAGAACTGTGTCAGCTGCCGCACAGCAGCTGATTTCCGGTTGCGTCAGTCGTTTATTTACTTTTGGAGTTTGTTTTTCAGTGTTTAATAAATGTTTTATTTGTTATAAAAACCCCTGCCTCACTCATATATTTATTGTTGCTGAATCCGTAACATTTATCCCACTGAAATACCGACATATTGGAACTTACTTTCTCCTTCTGAAATTTTAAAGTGAACTCGATCATATTGTGATCAATGTTCACTAAGGCTTCCTTAACCATAAGCTCGCTTACCACCTCCGGATCTTTGCACGACACCCAATCCAGAACAGCAGATCCCCTCGTGGGCTCAACGACAAGCTGTTCTAAAAAGCTGGGCATCCTCCAACCTGATGGCATGAACATTGACTTCTCTAACTTCCGTTAATGCCCCTCCTCCCTTTTTTACCCCATCCATGACATATTTAGTTGTTTGCCTGTTCTCCATCTCCCTCTGGTGATTCCACCCCCTCTCCTTTCTTTCTCCCGAGGCCTCCCGACCCATGATCCTTTCCCTTCTCCATCTCTGTATCACTTTCGCCAATCACCTTTCCAGCTCTTAGCTTTATCCCACCCCTTCCGGTCTTCTCCTATCATTTCGCATTTCCTCCTACCCCCACTACTTTCAAATCTCTTACTATCTTTCCTTTCGATTAGTCCTGACGAAGGGTCTCGGCCCGAAACGTCGACAGTGCTTGTCCTATAGATGCTGCCTGGCCTGCTGTGTTCCACCAGCATTTTGTGTGTGTTGCTGTTCTAAAAAAGTATCATTTAGACATTCTACAAATTCTCTCTCTTGAGGTCCAGTAGTGGTCTAGTTTCTCCCCAATCTACTTTCATGTTAAAATCGCCAACGGTAATCATGAAATTGTCCTTCTGACCCGCCTTTTCTATCTCCTGCTCTAGTTTGTAATCTACAATAAAGCTGCTGTTTTTCAACTGCCATTTGGGTCCTTTTACCCTTGCTATTATTTGAATCAACCCATACAGAAACTACACCTTCTATACACAGGCCACACCACCCCCTCTGCCCACTAACCTATCTTTCCGATACACCTTCAGCCATCCTTTCGTTAAGTTTCAGAGATCTTCCCAACAGATCAGGCGAGACTAATATGCTTATCGTTTTCTTTTCTCTTCTTTCTTGAAGATTGTAGTGACTTTTGCAGTTTTCATTCCTATACGCGGTAAAATGGAGTCTACCTTGGCCCGAATATAAAGTGTTGCAGTGTAAAGTGGCAGATCAAATGTAAAGAGACAAGATAATTCCCATCGCGACCCCCTTGACAGTATCGCTGATCAGTGGGATCTTGTGTGCAAGTTCATAGTTCCTTGAAGGAGGCTTCGCAGTTTGATCGGTTGTGGACAGAAGCATAAGGCATGATTGTCGTTATCAGTTGAGGAAACTGAGTTCATGAGTTGGGCAGTTATGTTTCTGGCGAATAAAGGTCTACTTAGGCCGTATCTGGATAATTGCATTCTATTATAGGCAACATATTAATGCTTTACAGCGGTTGCAGAAGTCCTTCAGAATGTGAGGGAGTTTGTGGTCAGATTAGGGTTGAAAGATAGCGATGTGGAGAGTTAGAGGTCAGATTAGGCTTCAGGGATGAGGTTGTGAGGGAACTATAGTTCAGATTAGAGATGGAGACGGATATGGAGGAGTTAAAGGCCAGGTTAGGGTTTTAGTAAGAGGCTGTGGTGGAGTTAGACTTCAGATTTGGGTTTAGTGACAGGTGTAGTGAAATTAGAGGTCAGATTAACGTTCGAAAACAGGGATGTGGGCGATTTTGAGGTCGGATTGCATAGAAATGTACGTACAAAGTGCCTGTATTCAATTTTCTTGTGCCTTAGACAAACCATTGCCTGAGAAGGATATTTTTACAGTACCTGAAAACTGCGTGGCACCTTAATTATTTTCCCGTAATATGTATACTATGAATATATACAATAAAATCTGAATTCTGTATTTATGTCAAATCCATTTTCAATAACCGTTGTCCGGATTCATTTCGCATCCAGATGCAAGTTCCGTCTTAAGAACTCAATCTGATGTAAATTCAGAAAGGGCTAGAACTGGGACATTTGGATAAAGCTTTGATGATTAAGACGTTCGTAGTCAACACCAGAAGTTTGAAATATTAGAACGATGTCAAGAAGAATTGACATTTCTGCAGATCCATCATGTCAAATATCAGTGAATGTTTTACATGAACCAGCCATAACTTTCTGAGAGGCAACAAATTTGAAATAACTGTATTTTTGGCATAAATATAAGCCAAAAGGTTTTGAGATAGTTCATAATGGTAGCTGAGATTATTTTCTGTCAATAGTAGATTATTTTTGTAAAATTGCTTACCAAAAAGTGAGGTAAAATGACTTTTCACATTAAACAATTGCAAACAACAATACTCAACATAAGTAAACGATGTCAGGCGCGCAGTTCAATTGACAGGGTATGATGGTAAAAGTAAAATATTTTGACAAGTTAGTTTTGGCCATTAGCGGGTCAGCAGTTTAACAATGGTCTACCAACTTCCGTTCTGTATTTATTGGTACAGTTTTAATAGTATTATCATTTGAAACACCGACACTGTTAATACAAAGAATGTGTGTGTGTGTGTGTGTGTGTGTGTGTGTGTGTATAGAGAGAGTTTCCAAGGAACTGTGCTTGCTCCAGTCTCCTTCCCTCTCGATACTTCAGAAAAAAATGTTGCACTTCAGGTTGAACTGTCTGCGTACATTTCAGGGTTTTCCACAGTGTTTCAGCTTGCGTCTCTCTCCCTCCCTCCCCACTCTCTCTGTCCTTCTCTGTCTATCCGTCTCTCATTGTCTCCGTTCATTCTTTCCAACTACCCCTGCACCGTAGTTTGACTTTCACTCTCCTTATATTTTTATTCTCAGCTCCACTATTCCGTCCATCACGATTTTAGTCCACTGTCTGCACGCCCTCCTTTCCGTCTCACACTTCCATCTTCTCTCTCACACGTGTCCCCCCTGCATTTCCGACTTCCTTCCTCTTTCCCGTCCGTCCTCCCTTTGGCTGCTGGGCTGTTGAACATTAACCTTTAAGGCCCCCGTTTTCTCTTCCATCTCTCGACCTCTCCCCTTCCCTCGCACCATACATCTCCGACTTCGCTCAGCTCCCAACATTTCACATTGTATCCTCTCACCCTTACGCAACATCCATCTCCTACTCCGTTTACATTCCCCCCACTCACGTTGTATCAACTCGCCTCAATCTCTCCCTCCCTCGCACGTTGTATCTCCTACTGCGATGACCTTCCTACCTATCACACTGTAATTTCTCTTCTCCTCTCCCTCCTGATTTTTTCCCCTTTACCATCTGTTAGTCTCCTCTTTCTCACTTTCTGCTGTCAAATCCATCTCATATTGTCTTACACTCTGTCCATTTACGCACTCGTATTCTTTCACTTTCGTTCTCGGCTCTTCTCGTCTTTATTCTCTTATTGTCTCTCACTCCCTCTCTGACCGACTTTCGTCCCTCGCTCTCAGTTGATGATCCTCGTACTTTCTAATCCTCTCTTCTTTCTCTCTCCCTCCGAGCGCTCTCTACCTCTCTCTCTACACTTCCTTCTTCCTCTCTTTCTTTCGCTTTCTTTCTATCTCTCTGTATCTGTCAACCTGTCTCTCCCTCTCTCTCTCTCTCTCTTTCTCTAACATCTTTCCAACTTCTCTCCGTTTCATTCACCTCTCCAAAATACCTTTTGAGATTTTACTGCGAATGTGAGATCGTTGCACATTACAACTTTCCTTCCTTGTCTATATTTTTAGGCTTCATTAGCCGATTAATCCGTAAGATAAGAGTACCTTATGGCCGAAAGACCCGGTGACGAGCAATTATATTCATGTGAACAATTATGAGATTAACCCACACTTTAGCATAAATACATGGAGTTTCATGTCGATATCCTTAGGCCTGGATGCGACAATTTAAAATGTATCTGTGCTGTGGATTTCTGTACATTGGGTACTGTGTATATAGTTGAGCTACAATCCATATTGCGTTGGAGTCTGTGGTTAAACAGAGAGGAGTGCAGTGTGTTGATAGTATTTCAGTAGAATTTGACCAGTATTTAAAATATTTCACTTAGTAAGCATTCCTGTTCTTTAAATCATTCATTACCGGTTATAGGTATAACAATATGAATTACATACATCGTGACGCGACCACGTGATACGTGCGCAGCTCTTCTAAAATAATTACGAAGTAAGACTCACATCTCAGACTCCCGTGTCTTCCTTTGAATTAATTTAATGTTTTGAAGCGCTAAATCCCTCTGAATCATGAGTTCCCAACATGAGCTCCACGGAACCCTCGGCCAATGGTAGGGCTCACGGCATAACCAAAGTTAGGATCCCTGCTCTAAACTTTTCTATACCTTCTACATGTCCAAATATCGTTAAACTTTGGCTATTTATCTGCCTTAACCACTTTCTCGTTCCATATAAAGAACACCGTCGGGTGGAACGTTTTTCCCTCAGATCGGCTTTAGATTTTCCCCTCTCGTCTTAAAGCTGTGCCACCTAGGTTTCGACTACACTACACAGGGCCAGGGATAATTTCTGTCCACCTCATCTGTACCCCCCATATTGTTGGTTTTGGAGGTGGTTGGCAGGAGTTGGGATGTTTTGATGCATTTGTAAAAGATGTTAGTGAAAGCGCACCTGGATTATTGTCTACAATTTTCGTCTCCCTATAACAGGAAGGACGTCCTCAAACTGCAGAATATTGAGGAGGATATTGCCTGGGCTTTAGGGGCTGATATATGGGGAGGTGCTGGGCAAGATGGGACACAGTTCCTTTGAGGAATCTTCTGGAAGTTGAAGGTAAGTTTATTGTCAATGAGCTCACAGATATGTATATGTCACAAAATGCTGTCTTGAGATTCACTTCCTACGAAAATTCGCAGCAGGTACAAAGCAGGGCAATGGAATCAGTGACAAGCGACTCAAACAGAGACTAATAATTAATGTGCAAAAGATAACCAATTTGACAAACACGAAAGTGAAACCGAAATAATAATGACAAATATTATTGAGAACATGGGTTGAGGAGTCCTGAAAAGAGTGTCGTTCCATGGGTGTGCCAGAGTGGTGAATGAGCTCATGGTGGGCAGAGAAATGATGAATGTACCTACAATACCTCCGTCATTGTGGCGTCAGCACTACAGGGGTTGTGCTTAACATGAGAGTACAAAGATTTAACGCATACTCGAGGGGCAACGTCTATACCCAGACTGTGGTACGGGACTGGAGCGAGCTGCTCGGTGCATGCATCTAAGGCAGAACAGTGAACATAGGATTAACAGCACAGGCAGTAAGCCGGTACTCTGATGCCCCATTAACCCAAAGATTTCCGCCGACACAATGTCCTTACTCTTCTTGCACACCGGTTTCGAATAGCATTTCCAATTTCCCTATTATAATTGTCTCCACCACTGTCACATCACGTGCATTCTTGGCAACGCCTCGCTCTCTGTGCATTAGAAAACCCCTGCTCCACACACCTTTGTAATTCCTCGGTCTCAACTGAGGTCTATCCCTTCCGGTATGAAGCATTTCATAATTGAAAAAGAAAAACAGTACTGGTGATTTACTCTACCTACTGCCTCATAAGATTACAAATTTATATCAGATTTCCTATCATCTCCATAGAAAACAACTCAGGCTTTCCAATCGCACGCCCTCCAATCTAAGCAGCATCCTCTCCAAAGCATCAACATCTATCCAGTAATTGCATCCTGAAGGCCGAAGTAGAATTTTATTCCGCAGCAGAATAACTCAAGGAGCGATGGACTCGGACCCTCTGCTCATCCCCATTGTTGAAGGCCGTGATATTTACAGAATCTTGCGCCTCTACACATTTGATCACCCAAAGTGTAAAATTTTGCAATCGCTCCAGTTTAATCTCCATCTGTCATTTCTCCGTCGATAGCTACAACAGATCCAAATTACACTCTACACTTTGAAAGTCTTTTATGCTACCCACAACACCATTCTGCGCATCACCAGGAACCGTACAGACGATGTAATTTACATATCCGGGACAGGACTCCACTTGATCACCCATCACACCCTCCGTGTACTGAAGGGCTCGGAGTCAAACTCGAAACCTCCTTCACATCTATTCCCCTCAATGGAAGCTGCCTGACCTGCTAAGTTTCTTGAAATGTGGCATTCAGTTCTCCTTAGCATGCCATAAAAAGGCTAGTTTGTGCTCGAAGACTGCAGAGGAGATGCCCCAGGACTGGGTGGATGGAGGCGGGAGGGTGGGGGCTTGTGTAATGCGGTGGGACAGGACTGTGTTGACATACAGTGTTGATCTACAGAGGGATCCTCTGATCCCAGTTTATAACTTGCTGAAAGTGGCTGACAGAGTAATGTGTTGGGAAAGGTGGAATAGACCTGCTTGCCTATCATAGTCTAGGCAGGGTCAGGTAGTTATGTTACAGTTTTATAAATCTCCAGTTAAACCGCATCTGGAGTATTACATTCAATTATCGAGGAAAAATGTGCATGTTTTGAATGGTGAGTCGAGGAATTTCCCAGGATGGCGCCTGGTTAAGGAGAGATTCCACAATCTAGCGACGTTTTCTCCAGAGCTGTAGATGCCGAGGGAGGCCTATCGGAAGCATATAGGACTATGACAGGCACAGATAAGAGAGCCGGTCATTTTGCCCTGAGGAGGAAACGTGTAATAACCGAGCGAAAGTGAAAGGACATCATTGGTCCTTTTGTGGACAATTTATGTAATTTAGTGTAATTTTCTATCTTTTCCGTGCACTGCTGCTGTGCAAGTGTCAATCGATATGAGACAATAACATTAAATCTGACTCGGAGTGTTTGAAGGGAGTGTGTCCTGATAGTTTTGTTTTTCATACTCAGAGTGGTGTGTGCCTGGAGCGAATGCCAGGGGTGGTGCTGGAGACAGATGCGATAGCGCCTGTTACATACCCTATGAATGTAAGGAGAAAAATACCGCCGCCAGGGATGGACTCATCCTTGTGGACACCGACGCCGGCTGTCAGCGATAGCAGCGACTCGCTGAGCTCTGCCATGGCCGATGGATAGTGGCTGCAGAAGAGGAGTTGCTGAGCACGGGGCAGATTTCCATCCCGCCTATCGTCGTTCAGACCCACCTCTGTCCCCGGATGTCACTGGCACATATGCCTGTCAGTCTAACGATTACTTCAGTGATAACGAGACCTGATTCAGAACAGGCGATGTGTACTTTCACGAACAAAAACAATTATATATCCACTCCCGATGCTTTCACCTTAGCCAATAAATCAAACGGAAATGGAAAGATGGACTGGTTGACAGCAGGATTAACGCAGCGGTCCTCAAACTGCATTTGTGTGGGCTGGGTGCCAATGGGAACCGATGGACATATCCAAAAATCAATTTGTGGGCAGCATTCTGGAGTAGTTCATTGACTGAAATCTGGCAGGCCAATCAGGTTTTGAGTGGTCAGGACGGTGCTTTGCACTACACACACACACACACACACACACACACACACACACACACACACACACACACACACACACACACACACACACACACACACACACACACACACACACACACACACACACACACACACACACACACACACACACACACGGAACAATCCTCCAGCCGATAACAACAGGGAGATCAGGTGGTGAATGTGAAGAGCTGGAGCCCGGATCGGAGACACTGCGGCCGCCTCTGCCGTGTGCTCAGGACGCGGCTTTATTAAAGAACTGAAGCACCGAGGTGACCGGATATTTCACCGCGCTGATCACCTGCTCCCTGAATTTCGACTGAGTCACCGCGTAAATAAATGTGTTCGTGCAGCAGCTGAAATTCCTCAGGAAAACACCGACTTGATCGCTGAGGAGGAATCCTTTTCTTGTGACCTGATAATATATGATATTTACAACGTATGTCATCCACAGGAGGATGAAGCTGCCAGAGAGGGTGAAGAGTAAAACCACAGACCTCCTCCTGCTCTCCATCTCCGGGTCACTGCGGTTCTCTCCCTTGCTCTGACCCTTCAGCCCCTTACGGACCCGACTGGCCACTAAAATGTGCCTGACTGTCAGAGCGTTGAGCAGCAGGATCCCAGCGAAAGGGAGGAACGGGTTTAAAACCGTATCCAGCCAGTCATATCCCACCCACCAGGGGTCAGTGAAATAATTGTCTATTAGTTTACAGAACCACGGTACATTTTTGATTATCACTTTGGCTTCAATCGTGAAGTAACAGGGAATATTTTTCAGGAAAAACAGAACGGCGGTTGCTGTTAGAACTACAGCCGCAGTTTTCCCGGTGCAATATGTCGCTTTCAGCTTCCGGCAGCAAATGGCGACAAACCGGTCAAAGGTGAAAGTGACGGTGAACCAGACAGAACAGTGTGTGGCTGTGAAGCTCAGTACATCGATAACACTGCACACAGGGGTGATGTCCAGAAAATTCAATGGGAAGTAATACATATTGATTCGATTCAAAATCACCTGGATGACAATAGTCAGTAGATCCGCCGCTGCCATGGCGACCAGATAACAAGTGGTGCTCGTAGAGAGGCCGCACTTACCCCGGCACAGGATAACCAACGCCACCAAATTCACTGGAGAGACAGAGAGAGAAAGAGAGAGAGAGAGAGAGAGATCAGGAGTATCAGATTCAGTGAAGGGCTACTAATCGAACATCAGATGTGGGTCGCAATGTCTTCTGTGTGGGAGTAAGATGATGTATAGATTATCAGGTCATCGTGGGCGACGGAAACGATCTGCAAGAACAACAACGATCGGTGCTCATCTCGATCCCTCTCTCTGAAAGGACCGGTTTCATTGATTTTACTATGACTGATCAGGCCTCTGGAAACTCAGCATCTGAAGGGGAGGGAGCAAAGAGCGATACAGAAGCTGGCAATACACACAAAATACTGGAGGAACTCAACACCTCAAGGAGCATTTACGGAATTGAGTAAATAATTAACTTTTCGGTGCGAGAGCGTTTTACAGCATGAAGCGGTGTCCCCATTTAGAACATAAGACCGTAAGACTAAGGAGCTGAAGTCGGCCATTCGGCCCATCGAGTCTGTTCCGCCATTTCATCAATCTGTCCTTTAGTCCCATTCCCCCGCCTTCTCACCATAACCTTTGATGCCCTGGCTACTCAGATACCTATCAATCTCTGCCTTAAATACACCCAATGACTTGGCCTCCACTGCCGCCCGTGGCAGCAAATTCCATAGATTCACCACCCTCTGGCTAAAAAAAAATCGCATCTCTGTTCTGAATGGGCACCCTGCAATCCTCAGGTCATGTCCTCAAGTACTAGACTCCCCCCACCATGGGAAACATCTACATCCACATCCACTCTGTCCATGCCTTTCAACATTCGAAATGTTTCTGTGAGGTTCCCCCTCATTCTTCTAAACTCCAAGGAGTACAGTCCAAGAGCGATTAAATGTTCCTCATATGTTAACCCTCTCATTCCCAGAATCATTCTAGTGAATCTTCTCTGAACCCTCTCCAATGTTAGCACATCCTGTCTTAAATAAGGAGCCCAAAATCACACAGTTCTCCAAGTAAGGTTTTACCAGTTCCTTATAAAGCCTGAACATCACATCCCTGCTCCTATACTCTGCTCCTCTAGAAATGAATGCCAACATTGCATTCGCCTTCCTCAGCACCGACTCAACCTGGAGGTTAATCTTAAGGGTATCCTGCACGAGCACTCCCAAGTCCCGTTGCATCTCAGAACTTTGAATTCTCTCTCCATTTACATAATAGTCTGCCCGTTTATTTCTTCTACCAAAGTACACTTTCCGACATTGTATTTCATTTGCCAACTTCTTTGCCCATTCCCCCAATCTATCTAAGTCTCCCTGCAGACTCTGTGTTGCCTTAGCGCTACCGGCCCCTCCACCTATCTTTGTATCATTAGCAAACTTAGCCACAAAGCCATCTATTCCATAATCCAAATCGTTGATATACAACGTAAAAAGAAGCGGTCCCAACACGGACCCCTGTGGAACATCACTGGCAACTGGCAGACAACCAGAATGGGATCCCTTTATTCCCACTCTCTGTTTCCTGCCATTCAACCTACGCTCTATCCACGTCTGTACCTTTTCCGTAATTCCATGGGCTCTTATCTTGTTTAGCAGCGTCATGTGCGGCACTTTGTCAAAGGCCTTCTGAAAATTCAAATGCACAACATCCTCTGCATCGCCCTTGTCTAACCTACTTGTAATTTCCTTGTATTAACTTGTAATTAAACCTGTATTTCCGAAGGGTCTCAGAGAAAAAACAGGGACAACTTGTAAACAGACCCATAGTGGCTCTGTTAATGGATTAATTCTACAGTGTAGTTCATTTCGATAACGTACATCCTCAGATCCGTGGATACTGGCTCATGTAATCTGACCTAATTGCTGAACAACAGGCACTGGGATCCGACTGTGACGGTATCCACAGGGAGACGTGGAACTCGGGACCAGGAGTTACCTGTGATCAATAACTCAGAAACAGGTAACTTCACAATGTATAACATTCCCAGTCACGCATTCCCGGGGAGAATCCTGTTCCCAGCATTGATGCAAATTTGTACAAGGTGTTAGTAAAATCCTTCCAGTCACCCCTTCCTAGAGGGTTGTCTGTCCCCAACACCAGTACAACTCTTGACAACGTGTCATTAAAGGCAAGAACAATGTTCGAGTCGATCCCGTGAGTTAGAGGAGAGACAAAGGTTTAGTTTCGCTTGTCATTAAAATCAGAATGTTGTATTGACAGTATCGATATCACTGACGGATATTTATGCAATGAT
>NW_027331920.1:12953547-12976047 GCF_048418815.1 Hemitrygon akajei | reverse complement strand
GACAACGCTCGGTCTTTGTCGTGACGGTGCTGCTCCCGAGAACACTCGGCTACCGTGGAAGAAGGAATCCCGTCAGGACACCAGAGGGGCGTGTGTATACTCGCTGGGTGATCTATATAGCATTTAATTGTTTCTGAGTGTTAGAGTCATATCCTGGGCTTAACCTTGAAGAGGGTAGAGCTCGTCGGTCTCCGCTCAATATATTTGAGGAGGCTGAACAGAGAATCAGATGGTAACGTTTGAGGAGCGTTTAATCGCTCTGGGGCAACTCGCTGAGTTTAGAAGAATGGGGGAGAAATCACATTGAAGATAATCCAACATTGAAAACACACAGAACGCGGCGGAGAGCTGGGGAGGGAGATGTGAAAGTGTCGCGTCTTTCCGTACCTCTGTCTGCATCTACTGTGTCTGCTATGTGTCTTGCTCTGTCTGGCTGTGTCTGTCTTTCCGTGGGCGTGCATGTGTGTAGATGTTAGTGTGCGGATCTTTGTGCCTCTGTCTGTGTTTGTGCATGAGTTTGCGTGTGTACTTCTCTGTGCCTGAGCGTGTGTTTGTCTGTTTTTGTGTGTCAGAGTGTGTGCATTTGTGTCTATGAGTGCGTGAATACGTGTGCCTGAACGTGTGAATATGCCCGTGTGTTTGTGTCTGCGTGTGTATGTGTGTTTGTGTCCATGTTTGTGTATGTGGGCGCATTCGTGTCTACGTGTGCGAGTGCGTGCCTTTGTGTGTGTATCTGCCTGTGTGAGTCTGTGCGTGTGTGAGTGTGTGACTGCGTTTGTGTATTATTTTGTGTGTGCGTCAGAATGCCGGACTCTGCGCCAGTCTAAGTGTGTTCATGTTTGTGTATGTATGTCTGTGTGTTTTTGTTTCTGTAATTGTGTGCGCGTGTGCATGTGTGTGCGCCCCTGTGTAAATCTATGTTCACATGTGGGTGGGTGAGGAGAGTGTGCGTGTCTCAGTCTCTATCTGTGGTGTATTAGTGTGTGATTGTGTCTTTGTTCGAATTTGAATGGAGTGTATTATACAGGTATGTATATGTCACCGTGTGCGACGGAGAGATTCACTTTCTTGCCGGCATTCACAGAAGGCATGGTAATACAACGGAATCAATGGGAAACTAAACAAAATTAATGATAAGGTAATAATATTGAGTGCATAAGTTGTTAGAGTCCTTGAAGATGAGTCCCTTGTTTGTAGAATCAGTTCAGAGTTGAGGTGAGTGAAGTTATCCAGGCTGTTTTAGGAGCCTGATGCTTGAAGGGTAATTACGATTACAGACCATGAAAGTTTGGGACCTCAAGCAGCGAGAAGAAGGCAGAGCAGAGATGGTGGCGGCGGAGTGTGAGGTGGGAGGCTGGGTGAGGGGAGTTGGTCATTGATGACTGATGCTGCTTTCCTGTGGCCGTGCTTCTTACAGATGTGCCCAGTATACACGTGATGGGCTGGGCTGTGTCCAGCACTTATGTGGATTTTTCCATTCTTTCATTTGTAGACACTGGAGTGTCCATCCCAGACCGTGATGCAAACATTCAGGATACCACCATCCAGCGCGCATCTTGTCAAAGTTTTTAGTGACGTGCCGATTCTGTGCAAACTTCTAAATCAGTCGAGGCGTCGTGTCTCCTTTGTGATGGCACTTACATATTGGTGCCAGGACACATGGTCAAAACTGATAACGCCAAGAAATGTAACGTTACCGACCCACTCCACCTCCGACCCCGAAAGAGAACTCCGAATGTCTATAGTGTGTGTGTGTGTGTGTGTGTGTGTGTGTGTGTGTGTGTGTGTGTGTGTGTGTGTGTGTGTGTGTGTGTGCGTGTGTGTGTTCGTGTGTGTGTGTGTATGTGTGTCTATCTGTCTGTCTGTGTTTGTTTGTATCTGTGTGTGTGTCTGTGTTTGTTTGTATCTGTGTGTACGCGTGTGTCTGTGTTTGTTTGTATCTGTGTGTGTGTGTCTGTGTCTGTGTTTGTTTGTATCTGTGTGTACGCGTGTGTCTGTGTTTGTTTGTATCTGTGTGTACGCGTGTGTCTGTGTGGATCTCTGCCTGAGTTTGTGTATGGGCAGTGCGTTGTTTGTAAGACTGTACATGGGGTAAATCCTTAGAATCAAGAAACAAGCGGGACGACAGTGCACAAATATTTTACATTCTACAGAAAGGGTTGGGCGAATTCGGAGAGTATATAGCTAATAAACATGAGAAGGTTGGGCAGGAAATGAGAAAAGCTGCGTGAGTTAAGACCGGGAGCTCGAAGGCATACTGGCAGAATTGGGAATGTCGATCAAAGAGGAAAGAAGATAAAGCAACAGCCATTCTTTGTCATAAGCACAAAAGATCCACAAATTTAAATGTCGGATAGGTCCATTGTTTCACCCTTCTCCTGCCTGACTGAACTTGTGTCCGTATATATCTAATGCATATATCCCCCTTGGTACGTTACCTTCCCATCTACCCCCGCGACACTGCACATGATCGCGATCTCTTTAACACTTAAATATCTCTGGCACCGATAGCCTTATTTTGGCCATGAATGTCTAACAGCTCTACACTTCTATTCTGCATGAAGAAGGCGTTAAAGCAATCTGCTTTTTTCTCGACAGCAGACGCGATCAGCTTTTCTTCAACTGTACTCTCTTTAGAGTCACAGAAGACTACAGCAAAGATGCAGACTCGTTTGTCCACTTAATCCCCACTGAATTGTTATTTTGCCGAATCCCACAACGGACCCAGGAACATAATACTCAATATCCCACCCATCCATGTGCTTATCCAAATTTCACTTAAATGAATTCAAAGCCACGTTCCGCATTAGGGTTAGGGCCGTTCGCTCCGTCCCGCAGCACCTTCTGAATGAAGAAACTCCCACTCAGCTTCCAGTTAAATACTTCATCTTTCATCCTCAGACCAAGACCCTTCGCGCATTCTCACAAATCTCAGTTGAAGAAAAGCCGACCTGAATTTGCCCTATCTATAAAACTCCTAATGTTGCATATATCTATGAAATCTAGCATCAGTTTGCTACACTCCGGGGAATACGGCCTTAACCTGTTCAACCTGCCCCTACAATTCAGCTACTTGTGTGCCGGCAGCATTCTTGTGATATTTCTTTACACTCTTTCAATCTTATTTATATATTTCCTGTAACCAGTTAACGGTAACTGCATACGATACTCCAAATTAGTTCTCATCAACATCTTACAACTTCCATCCCATCTCCTGTACTCAATACTTTGATTTATAAAGGCGAAAATCTGTCTTAGCGACCCTATCTACGTGTGATGCAATTTGAAGGAATTGCTAATCTGTATTCCCAGATCCCTCAGTTCTACGGCACTGACCGGTGCCCGACTGCTCATCGTGCAAGACCTACCCTGATTTAATCGTCCAAAGTATAACGCCTGCTGGCTCTGTCTCTAATGTCTGGTCCTTAGGGTCCTTCCGGGAGTCGGGAAGGACAAGGACTCAGTTTTGTGGTTTACGCTTGCCCTGATACTGCACAAAACCAACGAGGGAGCTGTAGGTCATTGTACTCCTAACTTAATCAGCTGTTGTTTGATGATGCCATTCTTTCTTTCAACTTGACCTGATTAATCTGAACGACGTGGGCAATGAAAAGATACCGGTTTAAGGTGCTGGGGAGTAGGTACAGAGGAGATGTCAGGGGTAAGTTCCTTACTCAGAGAGTGGTGAGTGCATGGAATGGGCTGCCGGAACCGGTGGTGGAGGCGGATATGATAGGGTCCGTTTAGAGAATTTTGGATAGGTGCATGGAGCTTATAAAAATAGACGGCTATAAGTAAGCCTAGTAATTTCTAAGGTGGAGACATATTCGGCACAACTTTGTGGGCCGAAGGACTTGCGCTGTAGGTTTTCTATGTTTCCATGTTCAAAGAAATGGCGAGGAATCTGGAGAGAAATTGATACATCAGTCAGTGTAGCAAAGTTCTGTTTGACAAAATGATTGGAGTTACTTCCGGATATAACTAGGCAGTGGACAGACGGAAGTGGCTATTTCCAGAAGACGTTCGATAAGTGCCACATAAAAAAACTTACCTGTCAGCTGATGATGAAGAGGGTTGGCAGTGATGTATTCGCATAGGTGAACGATCGGTCAACTGTCAGAAAGCAGATAATTGGGATGCAAAGGTGTTACTCTGCTTGGCAATCACTGATGGGCGGTGTGCCGCAGGGGTCGGTACTTGTCCCGCAACTGATCACGAGATACATTAACGATCTGGAAGAGGGGACCGAGTAAGCAACCGATACTGCAGCGCCTCTGTTTCATTTACTACCCCACTCGCCGCTTTCCACATCCTCTTACATGCCACTTAAAAATCTGGCCATCCAATGCGAAGTCCTGATTGAAGGAAGTGAAGAAGGTATAAAATCATCGAGGTGCTCTCAGAGGTACGCTGAAGTGTTAGCTCGGCAATACACAGAGATATACTGCCTCGGGTCACGGGGCTTGCGGTGCGTGGGGTTGAAATGCTGCCATTATATGGGACGGCGTATATCTTACAGACACTCAGCTGCGAAGGCTGCGTGACTGTGAGAACAACTGGTTTGTAAATATTTTTTGTCACATAGAAAATACAACGTTTCATGAAGCGTTCTTCGTTTGCATGATTGATTACTAGTTATATGTAGGAAGGGGCGTTTGGGGTGTGGCAACTTCTGAGCTCGATCCTCCAACTTTGCTCCTTAACTGACACTCTGCTCTCACTTGTTGCTCCATAGTCTAAGCCCCTTATCGCTGGAATCAAGCTGGTGAGCCTCCTCCGCACCGCCGCCCAATCCGGAGACCGGAACTGCACGCGGTACTCGAGGTGCGACATCACGAGTACCCTGTAAAGTTGCAGGGTTGCAGGGTAAAGTTGCAGTAAAGTTGCCTCCTTCCTTTTAAATTCAATCCCTCTTGCAATGAGGGCCCACATTCCATTTCCTTTCTGGACAGCCTGCCATACCTGCCTACCAGCCTATTCTGACTCCGAAAGCCCTCTGCACAGCAGCATGCTGCAGTTTTTACCATTTAAATGATGATATATTCTTTCAGTTTCCCTTCCAAAGTGGATGACCGAGCGTTTACAATCATGGTACTCCATCTGCCAGACCCTTGCCCATTTAGTTAATCTATCTCTCAGCAGACTCTCCGTATCTTCTGCACAGTTTGCTTTTTCACATCAATTTAGAATCATCAGCAAACTGAGATGCACCACACTCTCCTATGCAGAGGGATGCTCTTCCACTCTCAGGGACATTTCCATCAGCTTACTTTATTATGACTTTCAGTCAGGAGTTATGGTTCGTTGTCAGGCGGATTCGACTGCCAGAGTCCGTGAGGCCACCCCCGCCTTGCTTCCTGTTAAACTCAACTTTCCGCATCCTTCCGCTATTAACGCGCTCCAAACACAGGCACTCAGTAATCACAGCACTGGCCTGTTCAGCTATTCTGGCATCGACTACCCATGACCAACCCGTGTGGGATCATCTCCCACTCTCACAATGAAGATACATTGGGAGCCTAGTTTTGGAACTTCCGACAACCGTGGTCCTCCAGCTGACCCTGAATATCGGACCACTGGGGAGGTGGGTGCGTAAGTGTCTGTAACCAGGGATTTTAAGAGTCAGTGGTGGAGACGGAGCTTTCAGAGAGCGGCTAGGAAAGGGCGGGCTGAAAGTGAGGGTGGGACGTATGCAGGGGTCGGATCGGCTGACAAATGGGAGATCAAGAAGAGAACGGTATGTCGACGAAGGGAGGCTAAAGGTTTCAGAGACGTGATCAGCTATAGATTGTGCCCACGTCGGCCTGGGGCGACGGATCACAGTGATGAGACAGATCTGTCCTGCGCCTGATCCTTGTCATTCTTGGTCCAATAGTGAACCTGTGATAAACCGCGGGGACGCGCGGGTTGAAGTTTGGGACCGGAAGGGGTTGACTGTGTCACTTCTGGGAACGCACGGGTGAAGATGACAGCACAGTTTGTCGGCGATAGAGCGGTGCAGACTATGGACACGGTGGCCAGTGGATGTTTGATATGACCCACTGCCTGTATCGCTGAAACTGGGCAAACTGTCTTTTACTCTGGTGCTGAGAACGGGTTCTTGTATTCCCGTGGGCATAGCATCCCGATCGCTCATTTCCGGGCCTGGTGCTCCCACACACCCGTCACGTTATAGCCGTTTCCTCACTTAATAAACTGAAGCTGTTTGCAATCACTTGGTCTCCAAGTGACCAAGGGTCAGCTGGAGGACCACGGTTGTCGGAAGTTCCAAAACTAGGCTCCCAATGTATCTTCATTGTGAGAGTCTCTGGTCTCTGGACAAACGCTCACTGCCGTCGGTACAGGCGGTTCATTAGGTAGGTGTGCTGCGCCACCGTGCGCATGGTGGCCGGCTCCCACGGCACAGAGAGCATCGGCCTGACGCACGCACACCAACAGATGGTCCCTTTTACCTCCTATCACTCAGACACTCTGGGGACCACCGGCAGTTGCCGGTGACGCCGCCTGCGTTGTGTGGCTGGCGAATTGGAGCTACACTCCTCCGGAGAATGCAGCCAGCAGCACTACTGCCATTGAGTCCGAGAGGCCACAAGGTCTCTCACCGTGCTGGTATCACACGCCGTGAGAGTAGACTGGTCTGAAGCTATGGTTGGAGTGGGCAGAGATCAGGGAGATGGCTAGCCAGCGGGGATCGGCCAGACACACCGGCCATTCCTCCGAAAACGCCATAACCACACCCCTACCCCTCCTAATCACCTCCTACCAGTCGCAGGGGTACTAATCACAACCGTCAGGTGTATCAGACAGGGAGACAATGACATCCGGTTGGAAAATGGGGAGGTGGGTGCGTAAGTGTCTGTAACCAGGGACTTTAAGAGTCAGTTGTGGAGACAGAGCATTCAGTGAGGGGCTAGGAAAGGGCGGGCTGAGAGTAAGGGTGGGACGCATGCAGGGATCGGATCGGGTGCTAAATGAGAGGTCAGGAAGAGAACGGTATGTGGACGAAGGGATGTTAAAGGTCTCAGAGACATGGTCAATTATAGGACTGAGAGCTGGGGGCTGGGGGTTACTGTGGAACTGTCTGGGGGCGGGAGAGTTCGGATAAGCGGGGTTAGCGGTTACGTGTTCTGGTTGACGCTGGGGAGGTCAGAATCAGACTCAGAATCAAGTTTAATTCCACTAGGGCATGTCTGGATTTTTCGTTTGTTGTTTTACGCCAGCAGTTCAGTAAAATACCTGGTTAAACTATAAATTACAAAAAGGGAATTAATGTTAAAAATTATATCTGTATTTTCAGTTAAAGGCGTCTTTCAGAAATAGAAAAAAACCCCAGCAAGGTCGTTTTATAGGGGACCATTTTCCATTCAGAAATCTGATAACGGAGAAGACAAAACTGTTCCTGAAACGTGGAATTTGGGATTTTCAGGCTCCGTTAACTTCTCCTTGACGGTGGAAGAGGGCGTGGCCGGGTTGATGGTAATCCTCAGTGATGGATGTCGCATTTCTGATCACCGGTTTTCAAAGGAGCCTTCAATGCCTGGGCAGCTCTTGGCCCTGGTAGAGTTGGCTGAGATCTGAGCTTTCTGCAGCTTTTTACGATCCTCTGCAGTGGCCGCGCCTGAGGAATGGAGGCAGGGTCGAAAGCGTGATCACTGAGAGCTCAGGTCTGGGAGAATTTCTCCCCACAGGTCCCCGTTTGTTTAAATATTCGCAGTTCTCCACTTCAATTATAACCTATGGCCCGTTCTCACTCCCCCCTTTCCACCCACACCGGGGCTCAGAAGATCCCGGGTATTTCGCTCCCTGAGAGAAGAAATTACATCGTGCCCCGCCTGAAGAATGTTTCAGCTTTGTCAACGGGAATTTTAGCTCCCAAGAGCTGGCTAACTCCATGTGGGGTGCCGCCCAAGCCGCGGTCCAAACTCTGTTGAGTCTTGCACCCAGCTCCCCGACCACTAAGCTACGCCGAACACCCTGTGTCTCCGCACCAAACCTTCCCCCATCATATCGCCGCACGTTCACTGCACCTGAACCTCTTGGGCCACAGCAGCCACACTTCCCCTTCCCCTCGCCCCAACCTGACCATTAAAGACCCGGGTCCATGCTCTGTCCCCTCCCCGTCCGCGATCTCCCCTGCAACCACGCTATGACGACAAATTCTCTCTGACCCTTTCCATCTCTTGAGAACATCCCTCCCCGACGGCTCCTTCTTTAGCATCCTCACTTCCTCGTCCCCTCCGTATCCCGACACAGACCCTGCTCCCTTTCCTCCACGTCCCCTTCGCTGAATATATCTGATCCTCATCACCAGTTATCTGGCTTTGACTCCCCCTCGCCAGCAATTCAACCATCAACCAGATTCCCACACAGTTGGCATCTTCAAGGGAATGCCGGGCCTCGTTGAAATTTTACGCCTATCTCCAAATTCATCACAGCGGTGTTGCCTCTCCTCCTGAGGATCCTGAAGATTCACCTTGATAGCAGCAGCGAAATCAGAGCCTGCCCTGGGTGGTGGAGGCTCCTTATGCTGGACGCTGGTTTATTTCTAGAACGTAACCATTAATTTTCGTCGCAGATTCCATGGAAGGGTATTAGAGTTTCCATTGCTCTGAAGACACCGGACACAATCAGAAGTCGAAAGTAGGAGCATAGTGCGACTTGTGCCCTAAGCTTCGGATATTTCAATGCAAGAACTATCGTAGGAAAGCCGGATGAGTCCACATGGAATGATGATATTGTAGTCATGAGTGAGACCTGGTAGCAGGAAGGACAGCACCAGACAGACAGACAGACAGACAGACAGACAGACAGACAGACATACTTTATTGATCCCGAGGGAAATTGGGATTCCAGAACTCAATCTCCAGAGGGTTCAGACGCAAAGGAGCAGAAGGGGTTGAAGATTAAGGGTGGCGTTACTAGTGAGGGCAAATGTCAGGTGAGACTGTAATGAGGCGTTACAGGTGGAACTGAGGAATAAGAAAGGTATGAGCACGTTAAAAGGGCTATTTTACAGACCAACCAATAATCCAGGGGGTTTAGAGGATTAAATGTGGAGACAACGAAGATCCCTGCAAGAAACATAAGGCTGTTATAGCAAGTGATTTTACCTTTCTACATATTGACTGGGACTCCCATTCTGTCAAAGGAGTAGATGTGACAGAGATTGTCACATGTGTTCAGGAAAGTTTCTGAAATCAGTACACAGATGTCGCAAATAACGAGTATGCGATATTGGATCTGTTATTAGGGAATGAGACAGGACAGGTAACAGATATTTGTGTAGGAGGACATTTAGATCTAGTGTTCATAATGCTATTAGTTTCAAGGTAAAATACAAAAGGATACGACAGGTCGGCGTGTTGTGACGCTAAATCGCAGAAAGGCATTTTTGTGGTATCAGAAAGGATCTGGAAAGATTGCATTGGGCAGGCTGTCTTCTGGGAAAGGAGTTCTTGGTAAGGGGATGCCTTGAAAGGTGAAATGTTGAGAACAGAGTTGGCATGTTCCTTTCAGAGTAAAAAGAAAGGTCAACAGCCGTAAGGATCCTCCGTTTTCAGCAGAGACTATACAGATCACAGACGAGGTGTTGGCTGTCGTAATGAGAGGGATAATGCCGTATTCCTTACAAACAATGCAATTCTGTATAATTCCCCGAACTAGTTGGTGTCCTGAATGGTTTCTTCCACGCTGTCCCGACAAAATTTGAGCGCCCTCTGCTGGGTGATCTCCGACACAAACGCAGACAACCAGACAGACAGACCACAGAAGCACACACACACGCAGACACGCCGACGCATATAAGCACACATAGAATGAGACACACACACAGAAATACAAAATAAGGACTCAAAGGCACCTGGAGAAGACATAAACACAACAGGTACGCACAACACGTACAAAAAGGGAGTCACAGACAGGTGTACACACAGACACAGACACGAAAACACAGTTGCACGGGTTCGACCACAAGCGAACGCAGATTCCAACAGAAAAACACATTCAAATCCACACACACGGACACTCAGAGGGATATACACAGAAATACAAGTGAACACAGTCTCGCAGACACAGAGGTACATAGACACACACCCAGTGGCACGCACACGTTAATCCACCCACACATAAACGCACACACACCGACAATTAGGGAGACACGCATACAGTCACATACGAACGCAACCACACACACACTCATACACCGGCACAGACTCAGACCCCCACAGTAAAACACAGAGGCAGACACATAGACCGTCATAAACAATCATCAATCATACACAAATCCGCACTCCAGCACCAGCACACAAACAGTCACTCTAAGATCTCAGACGCATAAACAGATCCACACACAAATGTCCATGCACTCAGAAAAACAGAGACAAACACAAAGCACAGCCAGAGAAGTACACATACATACACAGAAACACAGACAGATAAGAATATATACACACACTGACATATATAACACAAACATAAAAGGACACAGAGACACTCAGAAATGCATACGCACGTAGAGAATCAGACAATAAAGCAGAAACATTCTTATCCTTCTTATACGCATGATATGATTAAACCACACTCACCCCCTTGGATTACGAGTTTGATGGCCATGCACTAGGGTCAGGGGTGTGTCCTGGTGGAACCCCCAAACGTCGTGACTGTGACTAAGTCACTGAAGAAATTTAACAAATTTGTGGATAGGGAACTGTTTAAAACATTGCCGAAAGCAGTCTTTTTTTTTTGGAAACCCACTCCCACTCCGTAGAGTCCCACGAACTCAATGTACAGTACCTATAAAAAGTATTCACCCCGTTGGAAATTCTCATGTTTCATTGTTTTACAATATTACAACAGTGGATTTAATTTGGCTTTTTGACACTGATTAGCAGATATTGACTAGCAGATACAGGTTCATATCAGCGTGACACCTGATCTCTACAAAGTGACCTAAATCCATTACAAATATAAAACACAAAATAATGTATAGCCTGATTATTCACATGCTTCACATCTGTATTCAGTCGATGCACTTTACAGCCCTAAATCTGCGTGGATAGATCTCTATCAGTTTTGCACATCTGCAGAACTCAGTACTCACCCATTACTCTTTTCAAAACCACGCAATCTTTGTCAGATTGCTTTGGGTTACTGATTGAAACGCGCTTTTCAAGACCAGAGCAAATTCTCACTTGGACTGAGGTCTATACTCTGACACGACTACTCAGTAACCTCGTTGTTTCAAGTCACTCCTTTGTAGCTTTGGCTTTATGCTTGGGGTCACTGTTTTGCTCAAAAACAATTTTTCTCCGAAGTCGCAGAATTCTTGAAGACTGCATCAGATTTTCATCCAGGAATTTCCTGTATTTTGCTGCATTAATTTTACCCTCTACCGCCACAAGCCTTCCAGGGCCTGCTGCAGTAAAGTATTCCCAGAGCATGATGCAGTCACCGCCATGCTTCACGGTAGGGATAGCGTGTTTCTGATGATGCGCATGCACCAAACGTAGCGTTTAGTCTGACGGCCAAAAAGCTCAATGCTGGTATGTAAAGTTTTTTTTTCCAGCTGACACCAGAGTCTCCCACATGCATTCTGCAAAACTCCAGCCGAAATTATATGTGAAGATTCCCTTTGACAAGTTGCTGTAAAGTTGCTGCTGTTGAAGATCCAAAGCAATCTCTCCCATCTCACCCGCTGAAGCTTGTAATCTCTCCAGAGTTGTCAAATGTCTCTTGCTGTCCTTCTTGCAAGGTGATTCAGCTGTTCAGGACGGCCTGCTCTGGGCAGATTTACAGCTGCACCGTCGCCTTTCCCTTTCTTGATGATGGAATTAACTGTCCTCCAAGGGATATTCAGTGACTTAGAAATCTTTCATCCATCTCCAGAGTTGTGCTTTTCCATAATATTTTTGCGGAATTGCTTGGAGTGCTATTTTATCTTCATGGTGTTGTTTCTACCAGCATACTGGCTCACCGGCAGTTGGACTGATAAAAGTCAGATACAGGCGTATTTTTACTACAATCACTTAAAGCAGCTTGACTGCACACATGTTTCCAAAAGCAGATTTCCATTTAACTAAGTATGTGACTTTCTAAAGCAACTGGCTGCAACAGGGATGATTTGGTGAGTCACCTTAAAGAGGAGAATACTAATACAGTCAATTATTTTGTGTACGTTAATTGTAATTAATTTAAATCACTTTGTACAGATTTTTACACTTTGATATGAAAGTCTTTTTCTGTTGATCAGCGTCAGGTATCCAAATAAATTCCACTCTGAATCAATGTTCTCCAACAATAAAACATTTAAACTTCCAAGTTCGGGGTAGGTGGTGGTGAATACTTTTCAAACACACTGTACAGCAAGCGATTATACCCTTGAAGAGAATGATAACAACAGGCGATTCAGTACAATTTCACAAGCTACAATGACATAGATGACTTCAATATTTTTTTCCAGGGGAATTGCTTATTCGAGGTACATATTTAGAGCGGAAGCACGTTTAAATCAACAAGACTTGATCAGAGTCATTTTTGGGGACAAACTAACTCAGACAAATGGTCTAATAATGATGAGAGGCTTTTATCGCGTGGATAGTCAGAGGCTTTTCTCCGAGGGCCCAAATGGCTAACACGAGAGCGCACAGTTTTAAGGTGCTTGGAAGTAGGTACAAAGTGATGTAAGGGGTAAGTGTTTTACCCAGTGGTGAGTGTGTGGAATGGGCTGCCGGTGACGGTGATTGAGGCGGATACGATAGGGACTTTTAAGAGACACCTGGATAGGTACATGGAGCTGAGAAAAATAGAAGGCTATGGGTAATCCGAGGCACTGTCTAAGGTAAGGACATGTTTGGAACAGCACTGTGGGCCGAAGGGTTTGCATTCTGCTGTAGATTTGCTATGTATTTATGTTTCTCTATGATAATTAATTCACGAAATTAAACACAGTCTGTCACCGCGGAGATTGCTCTTGTCTGACGTATTCGGTTTATAAATAATTTTAAATTCCTCATTTTAATCCGTCCCAGTGGAGACGCTAAATGGTAATAAAAAGCCCAGGCATGTGCTGCCTGAACAGTTCATCCCGGGAGATCGGCTGTAACACAGGGGGACAAATCACTGGACAGAGAAAATGTCTGGAATGTTCGATAGTTACAGAAATGCGCTGAAAATACTGTACGTGTTCATTGCCGTTATTGGAGTTCCTGGTGAGTGAACAGAGAAATTCATTTTTGGTATTTCTGTCTGTTAACCGGTGTGAACCTGTTTATGATAATTTGACAAGCTTCCAACTGGATGATTATTGTACAAATATCCGGCAGATATCGATCCTGTGAATTCAGTATTCTACTCTGTTTCATTTTCAATGACAAAGAAAACTAAATCTCTCTCTGTCTGTCTCTCTCTCTCTCTCTCTCTCTCTCTCTCTCTCTCTCTCTCTCTCTCCTCTCTCTCTCTCTCTCTCTCTCTCTCTCTCTCTCTCTCTCTCTCTCTCTCTCTCTCTCTCTCTCTCTCTCTCTCTTCTCCCCCCCGCCCCTCCAGTGAATTTAGTGGCGATTGTGATCCTGTCCCGGGGAAAGTGCGGCCTCTCTATCTGCACCACTCGCTACCTGGTGGCCATGGCAGCGGCCGATCTACTGATCGTTGTCACCCAGTTCATATTGTATCGAATCAATGTATATTACTTCCCGTGGAGTTTTCTGAGCATCACCCCTGTGTGCAGTGTTATCAACGTACTGAAGTTCACAGCCACACACTGTTCTGTCTGGTTCACCGTCACTTTCACTTTTGACCGGTTTGTCGCCATTTGCTGCCAGAAGCTGAAAACAAAATATTGCACCGGGAAATCTGCAGCGTTGATTCTAACAACAACTGGCGGACTGTTATTTATGAAAAACGTTCCCCGCTACTTTTCGTTAGTTCATGCTGTGATAATTGATAATATACCTTGGTTCTGTGTGAACATCGACAATTATTTCACTGACCCCCGGTGGGTAGTTTATGACTTACTCGATACCGTTTTAACTCCGTTCCTCCCTTTCGCTGGGATCCTGCTGTTCAACGCTCTGACAGTCAGACACATTTTAGTGGCCAGTCGGGTCCGTAAGGGGCTGAAGGGTCAGAGCAAGGGGGAGAACCGCAGTGACCCGGAGATGGAGAGCAGGAGGAGGTCTGTGGTTTTACTCTTCACCCCTCTCCGGTAGCTTCATCCTCCTGTGGATAACGCTGGTTGTAAACACCATATACTATCAGGTCGCAGGAAAAGGATTCCAGTTCAATGATTCTGAATGGATCTTCCACTTAGTCGGGATTTTGCTGAGGGATTTCAGCTGTTGTACGAACACATTTATTTACGTGCTAACTCAGTCGAAATTCAGGGAGCAGGTGATGAACACGGTGCAAAATCCGGTCACTTCAGTGCTTCAGTTCATTAATAAAGCCGCGTCCTGACATCGGCATCAATGTCTCCACTCCGGGCTCGAGCACCTCATATTCACCACCTGATATCCCAGTTGTTCCTCCCGGCGGATTGTCCCATCGACCGCCTGCTCCGGAATTTCAAGATTGTGCCAAGTGTCTGACAAAGAACCACTCTGGGATGCCGATCACCAACAGGTCTGCGGAAATGTCCAGCCAGTCCCATACATGTCCAGGAACCTTACCACTGATATATCCAGAGGACGGCAGGGTTACTCTGCTGCTGGCTAGTTAATGTGCTATCAGTCAATCCTGTTTCCGCCTTCCACATGATCTATTGGCTAACGTGAAGAGATTCAGCGAGGTTTGCATAAATGGCGCTTGGCTGTCCAAATTAAACATGCCGGCGTCCATGTGTAGTGTAAACATTAGGAATTAATAACCTTACCACGTCTTTATACAAATGAAAGCTCAATTACCCTAAAATGTCCTGTGGATACTGTGAATTAGATCGAAGCATGGAAAACGATACAAGCCCTTTGGCCCGCAATCCTGTGCTGAGCATGCACTTACTTTAGAAATTACCTAGCATTATCCATAGGCCTTTATTTTTCTAAGCTCCATGTACCTATCCAAAAGTCTCTTCAAAGACACTATAGTATCTGCCTCCACCACCGTCGCCGGCAACCCATTCCACGCACTCACCACGCTCTGCGTTAAAAAAACATCCCGGACACCTCCTCTGTACCTGTTTCCAAGCACTTTAAATCTGTGCCCTTTGGTGCCAGCCATTTCAGCCCTGGGAAAAGCCTCTGACAATCGACGTGATTAATGCCTCTCATCTTATACACCTAAAATTCCTGCAATAGAATCATAAACGTTATTAAATTAAAACTATCAGCCACCATAGTTTTCAATGAAGCCTACATTTGATTTCTTTCAGCTTTATGTAATTCACACTGTAATAGTATATGTTCAACTGATTCACAATTACAAAAACTACATGTAACGCGCTGTAGGGTTTCACTGCAGTGTAACATGCTGTAAGGTTTTACTGATAATGTGATGGTTTCTCTGCAGCAGCAATCGTTGGGTTATGACTGGAGATAACGAGGGGTGGAATGCTGTTGTTCTTTCTTGTGAGTCTGGAAGAGAGATTTTCGCGGTCTTTTGCCGGGAAGAGGCGAGGAGCGAGGACGCGAACGGAGAGAGCTGGTAGACCGCAGGACGGGGTAGACTTGGGTGAGGGTCCGAAGGGCAGCGACGATCGGAGGAGGTCGATGGTGGACAATCGGCTCATCAGTGAGCTCCAACATTGCGCAATAGACTGCTTAATAAGATTGGACCATTTTTCTATTTTTTTTCGTTTTCTTTACTAACCATATAGTCAAAGTAAGAATTATATGAAGCATAAGTATTGAATCGCATATTGTGTACTGTCTGTTATTTCGGGGTACTGGTTCGCAGCAGGGGACACAACCGCTGCATCCATCCGGACCAGATTCCTATCACCCCCATTAGGGTTAGGGTTATTGTGTACTGTCTGTTATTTCGGGGTACTGGTTCGCAGCAGGGGACACAACCGCTGCATCCATCCGGACCAGATTCCTATCACCCCCATTAGGGTTAGGGTTATTGTGTACTGTCTGTTATTTCGGGGTACTGGTTCGCAGCAGGGGACACAACCGCTGCATCCATCCGGACCAGATTCCTATCACCCCCATTAGGGTTAGGGTTATTGTGTACTGTCTGTTATTTCGGGGTACTGGTCCGCAGCAGGGGACACAACCGCTGCGTCCATCCGGACCAGATTCCTATCACCCCCATTAGGGTTAGGGTTATTGTGTACTGTCTGTTATTTCGGGGTACTGGTTCGCAGCAGGGGACACAACCGCTGCATCCATCCGGACCAGATTCCTATCACCCCCATTAGGGTTAGGGTTATTGTGTACTGTCTGTTATTTCGGGGTACTGGTCCGCAGCAGGGGACACAACCGCTGCATCCATCCGGACCAGATTCCTGTCACCCCCATTAGGGTTAGGGTTATTGTGTACTGTCTGTTATTTCGGGGTACTGGTTCGCAGCAGGGGACACAACCGCTGCATCCATCCGGACCAGATTCCTATCACCCCCATTAGGGTTAGGGTTATTGTGTACTGTCTGTTATTTCGGGGTACTGGTTCGCAGCAGGGGACACAACCGCTGCATCCATCCGGACCAGATTCCTATCACCCCCATTAGGGTTAGGGTTATTGTGTACTGTCTGTTATTTCGGGGTACTGGTTCGCAGCAGGGGACACAACCGCTGCATCCATCCGGACCAGATTCCTATCACCCCCATTAGGGTTAGGGTTATTGTGTACTGTCTGTTATTTCGGGGTACTGGTTCGCAGCAGGGGACACAACCTCTGCATCCATCCGGACCAGATTTCTATCACCCCCATTAGGGTTAGGGTTATTGTGTACTGTCTGTTATTTCGGGGTACTGGTTCGCAGCAGGGGACACAACCGCTGCATCCATCCGGACCAGATTCCTATCACCCCCATTAGGGTTAGGGTTATTGTGTACTGTCTGTTATTTCGGGGTACTGGTCCGCAGCAGGGGACACAACCGCTGCATCCATCCGGACCAGATTCCTATCACCCCCATTAGGGTTAGGGTTATTGTGTACTGTCTGTTATTTCGGGGTACTGGTTCGCAGCAGGGGACACAACCGCTGCATCCATCCGGACCAGATTCCTATCACCCCCATTAGGGTTAGGGTTATTGTGTACTGTCTGTTATTTCGGGGAACTGGTTCGCAGCAGGGGACACAACCGCTGCATCCATCCGGACCAGATTCCTATCACCCCCATTAGGGTTAGGGTTATTGTGTACTGTCTGTTATTTCGGGGTACTGGTCCGCAGCAGGGGACACAACCGCTGTATCCATCCGGACCAGATTCCTATCACCCCCATTAGGGTTAGGGTTATTGTGTACTGTCTGTTATTTCGGGGTACTGGTCCGCAGCAGGGGACACAACCGCTGCATCCATCCGGACCAGATTCCTATCACCCCCATTAGGGTTAGGGTTATTGTGTACTGTCTGTTATTTCGGGGTACTGGTTCGCAGCAGGGGACACAACCGCTGCATCCATCCGGACCAGATTCCTATCACCCCCATTAGGGTTAGGGTTATTGTGTACTGTCTGTTATTTCGGGGTACTGGTTCGCAGCAGGGGACACAACCGCTGCATCCATCCGGACCAGATTCCTATCACCCCCATTAGGGTTAGGGTTATTGTGTACTGTCTGTTATTTCGGGGTACTGGTTCGCAGCAGGGGACACAACCGCTGCATCCATCCGGACCAGATTCCTATCACCCCCATTAGGGTTAGGGTTATTGTGTACTGTCTGTTATTTCGGGGTACTGGTTCGCAGCAGGGGACACAACCGCTGCATCCATCCGGACCAGATTCCTATCACCCCCATTAGGGTTAGGGTTACTGTGTACTGTCTGTTATTTCGGGGTACTGGTCCGCAGCAGGGGACACAACCGCTGCATCCATCCGGACCAGATTTCTATCACCCCCTATATTTAGCCGCTAGCCGAAGCGAGAGTTACAATTGCGGGGTCTAACTTCGGGATGAACTCCGTTGGATGCTGTGTGATTACCCTGAGCAATGAACCAGTAGGGCAGATATTTGTACTCCGGATGAATTGTTAATTCGCCTGTTAAGTACTGTTGAAGTTGCGATTGCGAGCGGAGGTTTGATGAAGTGGCGGGCGCAGCTCTCGTTTTAATGCAGACCTGCACTGAGGTAGCGTTAGTTGAGAGCGGAGATTTCAAAGTCTCTCGTTTTTGAGGAGTGAGGGGAAAGAGTGGTCGGATTTGGAATGCCTAATTAGTCTACGCCCGCCGGTGAAGAGTGAGAGTTCTGAGTTAGTATCCGCCCTTAACTTCTTTGGCGAATAAATGGAAAAATCAGATTCAAAGTCCCAGCTATGGCAGGCTCCACCTATTCTCTGGAAAAAAATGCCCACCCCTAAAGGGGAGGAGGAGGGCGAGACTTGGGCAGAGCGGACCTCTCAGTTGTTAGGTGAATGGCAGTGCTTTGATGATGAAAAGCGACAGAAATTGGTTAAAAGCTCGAATGGGCGGGCTGCTGACGTTGTGAGAGCTCTCAAGTTGAAATCTCCAGTAGCGACAGCTGTCAATTACATACAAGCACTGGACAATGCTTTTGTCCCGACTGGAAGCCCAATAGAGTTCATGGTGGGGTTTCAGAACATGCGTCAGGGAGAAGCTTTCTGCTTTTATTTTTCGGCTAGAGATGCAGCGAGATTGCCTGCAGCGCAGAGGGGTCATCCAGGCGGCTGAGGAGGATCCGCTAAGAATGGACCAAATAGCCAGGGGCGCCCAGTCACATGACCTGATTGCGTGGGGTCTCCGACAGTCTCGTGAGACGCGCCTCCCTCCATCTTTTGTTCAGCTGATCAGAGAAGCACAGGAAGAGGAGAACGCGGCAGAGGCGCGGGAGGACTCCGTCAGCAGGGTACAGTACTCGGGAGTAGTCCCCGTAGAGGAGATTGTGGCAGAGTTTGAGAACGGAGATATGTCGGCTGTTATCAACGGGTATAACACCCTCCCCCCCCCCCCCCCCCCCGCATATGATGGAGTTGCCGGGGGACGGGCGGATTCCCCAAGGGGACCAACAATGCGGAGGGCTGCTGGCAGCAGGTGTCACACCAGAAGGAGAGTGAGCCCCCGGGTCGTTGGGGAAACCTAGAGGGAACGGCCTGGTGTCTCTGGGCGAACACATTCTCAGCAATTTACCAAGGAACCATTGAAAGCGAAAGGCCCGATTCCTGAAGGCTTAGTGGGACCACGCTCCAATGTGTCGCTACGGATAGAGGGTATGAACATTAAAGCCATTCTCTACACCGGGTCACAGGTCACGTTACTGTACCGTTCGTTTTACAACCGGTATCTGAAGCATTTACCATTGACACCATTCAGGGCACTGTAGATCAGGGGGCTCCGTGCTGGTGATTATCCATACGATGGTTATTTATCAGTGAAACTGGACTTCTAGGAGTCCGATGTGTGAGTATCTGACGTCCTTGATACATGGGTGCTGGTTGTCCGGACTCTGTTGAGAAGGGCGCCGTTTGAATTCTGGTGGGGTCCAACACCCCTCTTGTGAAAAGGCTCATGGGGAACTGCAAGGAGAATGCCGGCGAGAGCTTTGGGAACATTGTCCGTGCACCTGGTGTTTTGAGCGGCTTTTGAGGAAGTGCGTGGCTGCATCAGGCGAGATACCGAGTTTAGATGAGAGACTGTGCGGTACACCTCGTCGAAGGCAATGGTAGTACGCCCCGGGGAAGTAGCGAGAGTGATGGAGACCTCCAAATTTCCAGCCCTCTTAGTAGCAGCTCCGGAAGACTACGAAGGACAGTCGGGATATCCTGCTGGGCTACTGGTGAGGCCCGAACTGCAGAAGTCCTCGGTTGTACAGGCAAGCAGGATGGTAGTGATCGCCAGGAACACGGCGAAGAGGGAGGTCCCCTTCAAGCGGGAGACGCCCATAGTGTCCCCGTGAGACAAGCCGGGGAGAAACTATTGGAAAAACATGGGAAGTGACTCTCCGATTCCTGCCGGTTTGAAGAGGAGGTGGTTAGAGAAGATGTTGAAGGTGTCTTTTCCACTAACGCGTTTGATGTGGGTTGTTCCAAGAGCACGCGTCACACTATCTGGATGAGGGAGAATAGTTTGAGCCGGTCGGAGAAAGGTCGCGGCGACTGGCCCCTGCAGAGGTTCTGCAGCATTTGTGTAAAATGAAGGAAGCTGGGATCATCACCGAGTCCCGAAGCCCCTATGCGCCCCCAATAGTGGTGGCCCGAAAGAAGAATGGGAGGGTAAGGATGTGTGTGAACTATAGGACTCTGAACAGGCGCACCATCCCTTACCAGTATACTGTCCCGAGGCCTGTGTAGTGCGCAGTGGTTCAGTATGCTGGACTTGAGGGGTGGAAATTACCAGATCCCCATGAGTGAGGCCGGCGAAAGAAGACGGCTTTTTTATGTCCCCTGGGATTTTTCCAGTTCGAACGGATGCCCCAGGGCATCTCCGGAGCTCCTGCAAACTTCTAGCAAACTCTGTTCTCATCGAGACGACGGTGGGTGATATGAACTTGCCTGAGCTATTGGTATTTCTGGATGACCTCATAGCATTTGGATCCACCTTGGAAGAACATGAAGCGAGGCTGCTAAAGGTGCTCGGCCGCCTGAAAGATGAAGGGTTAAAACCAAGGTCATCGTTGGTTGACGGCGTTGTCTGCCTATAATTTCAGCCTGAAGTACCGGGCGGGAAGTAGGACATTGACGCCGACGGGTGCATGAGGGACCGGACAGTGTCGAGAGAGTCAGATGCGAAACTTACCTGTTTTCCGGCTGAAAACGGAGAGTTGGAATGGGCCTGTCAAGATTCTCCATCGGAGTCACCCGGGTCAAGAGGCGCAGGTGCGTCCAAAACCTGGCTTGGAGGCCCCAACTGATAAGAGGACTCTGCGGAAAAGGCGACGACAAGGCCCCCGGCAGGCGAAGTTAGGCCAGACCCAACCCCTGAGAAGGATACTTATTCGGAGAATGAGGTCCTGGATGTGTAGTATATGCTGCCTTTTGTTAACTCCCCATCGACTGAGGAAGAGACTCCCAGACCTTCTCCCATTGCATGAGGTGAAGTGGGCGCGGTCTATCTGTGGGCAGCCTGGGTTACTGCGGGACTCTGCAGGGGAGGAAGAGGAATTTGGCCACGGAACAGGGGGTTCCAACTTGCTGGTGGGCACGAGTGATAGATCGGGGGAAGCCCCGCCAAGTTGACCGGAAGTATCCACAGTAGTGTCTGAACATGATTAGTTAGGTAGGTGTTTGCGGAGGTCTCAGAGAATTAGGAGACCACCGGGTGTACTGGTCTACGTAGCACCAGGGTAACAGAGTGTAACCCCTACCGTTTTGGGGAGCTATGTCACTGCATTATACGCCTGGAATGGGGCATTGTGTTTTTCAGGATGGGTTGGCGAATTATCTCAAGGTCATGAGGACATGACTAAATTTGGTGGGGGGGGGGGGGCTGGGAATAGAGTGTAACACGCAGTGATGTTTCATTGCTGTTGGAATTGTTTGTTTAGGTTATGACGAGAGATAACGGGCTTTGGAATGCTGTTGTCCGTTCTTGTGCGTCTGGAGGAGAGTTTCTTGCGGTCTTTTGCCGGGGAGAGATGAGCAGAGAAGACGCGAATTGAGAGAGTTGGTGGACTGCCGGGCGGAGCGGACTTGGAGCGAGGGACCGAAGGCCAGCGACGATCGGAGGAGGTCAATCGTGGTCGGAATGCTTATCAGCGAGCTCCAACGTTTGTGCATTAAACTGTTTCCTGAGAATGGGCCCTTTCTTTTTTTTTCTGTTTTCCTTATTAACCATATAGTCAAAATAAGAATTATAAAGATCGATCGTTTAATCGCATGTTGTGTACTGTTTGTTATTTCTTGGTACCGATTTGTAACAGTGGACACATCGCGCAGCATCCACACGAGGTACATTTCTTAAGTTTGGCTGGGCCGAGGGCCTATCACCCCCCCCCCCCCATATTAAGCCACTAGCCGAAGCTAGAGTCACATGTATATTTCGGGGTTTGGTGGGACTGCAGACGCATTTGGTTAGCGGACTGTTGCTTTGCGGCTCCGCATAGATTTCAGGGTATGTCAGCGGATATGAGAGTGCAGACGGATTTTGGGATGTCAGTTGCTTGGTCTGCACACTGATCTGAGGGTTGAATACGGTTTGCCAATGAGCACTGATTTGTGGGTGTATTGGTGGATTCGGAGGTGAACACTCACCTATTGGATCCGGTGGATTTGGAGGAGTGTCGACCCTCAACGTCGTTCTGTTTATAGATACTGAATGAGAAATGGATGTAACCCTCAGGTTTAGCCAGCACGTGTTCGTCCCGGGGGACTGAGAAATCTCGTCTGTGTGGATGCTGCGTGACGAGTTGACCAGTTACAAATCTACACCGCAAAATAACAGATAATACACCATACG